>NC_135426.1:9255000-9555000 GCF_051991245.1 Festucalex cinctus
CATACGTACAGATTGTCCAGTCAGATGATGGAGCAGGTGTGCTGATTTCTGGTGCCTACTTTGATATGTTGTGATGTTACCGTCCTCACGGGTGTCTTTCTTGGGCGACATCATCATCGTCGTCGTCAAGTTTCCCGCGAGTGTCGAGACGCGGAGTTAATTAACGTGGCGGACGTCAGCCGTGGCAACATAATAGTACACCTCAGAAAAAGACTTGACATTGAGATGGACGGATAAGTCATTAATTGGTTTTCTTATTGCTACAATGCGAGCGGGAAGGTCAGGCCGACTTTGGCGGGGGGGGTTGCACACGACTTCATAATGCAGCGGCGGGGGTAGGGGGCATAAAAGGGGGTGCGCACGGATGCAAAGTCGATGCCAGATAAAAGCAGAAAAGTAATTACACCTGAGACGAGGCCGTCGCGCGGACACGCCGTCGCCTTGTCCCTCGCTCGGCGTGTAATTCCGACGGCGAGATGGACGCCCACGATAGAGCGCGGAGAGGGAATACGGCCAGATAATTACGCGTGATACTCGCCGCCGCGTGCAAAGGTGGGCGGCCAGATAAAACGCTCAGCGGAGAGTGCCGCGGATAAACAAAAAGGGTGCGCAGTAACAAGAGAACGCGGAGGAAATAACACCAAGATGGCACGTGCGTTAGCGCTAAAAACGCTGCAGCCCATCTGCTTCGCAATTTGGCCTTCAATTCAAATCTGCAAACTTTTCGATCAACTTTATCCTTGTTTTTGTCTTATAGTAGCAAAGTAACAAGTGGCTGACATCATTATGGAATTTTAAAAAGAATTTAAAAAAAAAGTTTGAATGCTAACTTGAAATTCTTCCGTAACAAATAAATGCAACAGCTATTTTACTACCTAAAGATATTTCGCACTTAGCAAATAAAAGTTTAAACAGTAAGTGGTGCTGACGGCTTGTTAGAGCCAGATATAAATATATTTATATTAGAGGGTGCGGGCAATATTCCGAGAAAAAAACTCAGAAATTTGCCACTTTATAAAGTCGCAAATTTGCGAGGAAAAAAAAAACTCGTAAATTCATGACTTTATAAAGTGGCAAGTTTAAAAAGTTGCAGATTTGCGAGAAAAAAAAATCATAAATTTGCAAATTTGGAAAATGGTAAATTTGTGACTCTAAAGTGGCAGATTTGCTAGAGAAAAAAACTCATAAATTCCCCTTGCACCCCTAGCTGTGATGTCATCATTCCGTGCCAAAAATCCACTCTGCGTGCTTTCTTGTTTACACTTTAGTGGTGAATCTGACGTGAGCTTAAAATTCTAATAACCACCCCGGCGAAAGCGACAAGCGCCGCTCAAAGCCACTCATCCATCAGCTGCGAAGGCCCCGCGACGCCTTGATTTCCTCTTTTAGCATCCCAGATAAGACAGCACGCTGGCTTTTTCCTCTTACGTGCGATAAGTGGCGCAGATAGGACTTTATGGCAAGTCGCGATAAGAGCGAGCGGCCACTCCCGCGGCCCCGTCGAGGCGGCACGAGAAGAACGAGCCGGCACAACCGAGGCGGCGTTTGCGGCGTCTTATCTGACACTCGAGTCGGCTTTCAAGTCGTTTACGTGCTAATGGTCGCAAGGCCTCGGGGCCGTATTGATTCATGGGAAGGATGTTGATCAGATGGGCTGATTATCAAACATTATGAGCAATCGTTTTTACTTAGGACGCAGCTTTCTCACGGAAATGTACGTGCTGATTGCAAAAGTTAGTGATGGGCTGATTTGTGTGGCGTCCTTACGCAATTTCAAATCTGTTTGTGTCGCATTTCTTCTGCTTTTACAAAAAAAAAAAATAAATCTTATTGCTGCTCTCAAGAGTGTATAAATACAAATTGGGGTTCATTTTTTATATTGGACTCTCTTGGACAAAATCAAATTATCGTTAGCCTATTAGCATAATAATAACATAGTCATTTTGAATTTATCGTCGGTAACAATAACAATTATTTGCAAACAAATTGTGATTTTTTTTTCTTTTTGCCTGTGTAGATGTTTGATTTTGCTGAATTTTAGTTTTGAAAATGTTTAAGAATGATGTAGGCAAACTATATTACGAAAAATATACAGATTCAGTTATATTTATATATTTATTGTCTGACTCTAGACAACAAAACTCAGAGAAATATACAAATAAATTTCAAGCATGAACGGTGGCAATGTTGAAAGGTTATATGCCTTTTTGGAAGGCAGAATGAATCCAAGTGAGCAAGAATGTTTGATTTTAGATTATGATTGAGATTATTTAGATTGTGTAGGTGTGCCTAATCAATTGGCCTGTGCTGGTACACTGAATATGTTTGTCTTTATGCCACAAAATCTATAGATTTTGTCTGTTTTTTTTAGTGTTTTCTCTTCAATTCATACAATACATACAATTCTTTATACAATATGTACTACATCATTCATATTAAGGTTGCACATACTACCTACAAGCAGCTATTTTGATATTTTATTAATAAATATGTGTCTGTTCTGATAAAATCTGTGAATTAAATTAACTGTGTTACTGTTTAATAAATATTTAAAGTGGATTTTTTTTTTTTTTAAATCTCTCTGTCAATACATTTTATTCTGGGCAGTTTAAAATGAGCAAAAACTGTCAAATAAGCAATGAAATACAGCAGTAGTATAAAAGAAGCAAAATAAAACTCAAAATAGATAAAGCAAATAAAAGTAATTAAAAGCAAAGCATTTTAGTCATCTGACTGATTGAGTTATTCAAAATCCATTTCTGTAAAGAATCCATTTGTCTCCTTTGCATTTTTAGCATGGCTGGTAGATAAATAAAAATCCAGCCTGTTAATAAATGTATTCATGTCAATGTTCTTAAATAAATGTACTTGTCATTGCGGCTGTTTGGAATTATGATGTGGAATTTATTAAAGCGTCGGCGGCTGCCGCCGCATTCATCTTGGTGACGCGGGAATATGAGTGTGATCCCAATCGGCGGCGGCGGCGGCGCGGCGGAATTTATAGAGCGCCTGCAATCAGCTGGCCTTTCACAAATAAGTAATGGCGGCCGCGTGTCCTCCGAGCTCACGCAAACACCACATCCATCTTTCCTTCGCTTTATTTCAAGCCCAATGTTTGATTTGCTCTCACCTGGAAAAAAAAAAAGCCGATTTCGATTGTCGTGCTTCCTGACTCGAAGCGCATATTTTAAACAAAAAGAAACAGAGACAGTCTTACTTCCACTGAGTACTCGATTCATTTGGATGTCGTGATGAATGCGTTCCAGAACGTCTGACTAAAACTATCGCACGAAATCGATAGCAACGGTTCCCATCTGAAAACACAATTCATCCAGAAAACATTACGGAATTAATATGAAAGATGAATGAAGTGAAACGAATGTTTCGTCTTCCACAATGCAAAATGTTATTGTTATGCTTATTATTAAATGCTTATTGTTTGCGCATTCATCGCTGCTCACCGTGCATACCACCACCCGCACTCGCCGTTTCAGTATTTTTGGTTGATCTTCTAGTGGAAGTTCTGACCCAAACGATTGGAACTTTCTGCAACAAATTATCAAACTCGCCTCAGTCGTCATTTTTTTTGTTTGAATCAAGCCAAATCAAATGTTGATACTTACGAATTGCTTTACCCAAGTGATGGCTTGACTCAATATGCCTAAAAAGCCTCTACATCCAAATATGGTCAATGTCCTATTTTTTATTTTTTTTTTTGTAAATTGGTATTTTTCATTCAGTTGTTTATTTTCATTAACCAATTGAAAGTGTTGAAAAAGCGTGAGAGCAAATCTATCAACTCTCTCGGGAACTTTAAAAGTCTCTGCGGGAGCCGTGCAGCTTTTTGTCGCCTCAAGATTGAAAGTCTGAATGTTTTAACAAAAGTAATGAGTTACAGTAGTTACAGTATCTCAAGAGCCCCTCCCCTTGTTGGACAGATTGTTTTAAGACACTTCATTTGGCCTTTTTGTTTTATTTATTTATTTATTTTTCTGCGACCAGTCCAGGATGTAGTGGTCCATTGTTTGGGTTCCTGCACGACAACCTTCCTGTCAACGTTTTTCAAGTTTCTCCATTGAAACTTTTCAAAGTTTTGCTAATGAAAGAAAAAATCCAGTTAAGGATCTCACCATTTTTTGGGGGGGTCTTAATGAGTCTTTTCTCGCTTCTTAATTAAAGTTTTCTTTTTCTGTTTTTGCGCTTTTTGTTTCTGTGTCCCTTCGGAGACGCCAAAGTCTTCCACATCCTCACGACGATGTTATCTGCGGGTAATTAGGAGAGGTCGCACATTCTCCCACAATTCCCGCCAGGGTCCGCCGCGACCGGCCAGCGACCAATCGGCAGAGTAACAAACAAGAAAAGACAAGTTTCATGGGGTGACCTTGAATTTTTTCACAATCAAGGAACCCAAAAAACAGCCGACTGAAGAATTACCACAAAA
Source organism: Festucalex cinctus (assembly GCF_051991245.1). Taxonomy (NCBI): domain Eukaryota; kingdom Metazoa; phylum Chordata; class Actinopteri; order Syngnathiformes; family Syngnathidae; genus Festucalex; species Festucalex cinctus. The sequence continues at coordinate 9,259,442 of NC_135426.1, forward strand.
CCCATATTTTGAAATGCCAACCCTGACTTGAAACGCTCATCAGATTTGGTAACAATAGTTTGACACCCTCATTTAAATCCCTAACTTGAAACCCTAACACTATCTTACAATTCTACCTAAGCCTGAACTTTGCTCATTTCAACTTCTATTTCCCAAGTTTGAAAACTTAATTTGATAGCCGACTCAGACTTGAAGCACCAGTTTGGAAACCAAACTTCAAAACCCATTGCTTCTTTCATACCCTCACCCTGTCTTGAGATCCTAATTTCGTACCAATCACTAGGGCTTGAAATCCAAAACTTGTTTCACTGGCCGACATTTAACTGAACATCATTTAAGGCTCTAAGCCGGGCTTGAATCCTTTATTTGACAGACTGATACACTTACACACTTATTTGAAACCCGAACACTCATTTGATACCTTAACCCAGGCTTGAAACTTCCTAATTTAAAAACCATACCTTGTCTTGAAAGCTTGTCCTCATCCTCCCAAAATTTGAAATCCAAACTCAATTTTGAATGAATGAATGAATGAAGTATTTATATGGAACGTTTGTGAAAACAACAACCAAACAGACAAAATTCAACATAAAAACTAAATTAAAACAAAACAAAAAAAAACTATTGTACATATGCGAAGAGGAGTCGGAAGAAATCACAACATCTTACACTTGTGAACCCTTCACGTCAAATCGTCACTTGAAATCTTAGCTCCAATTTCAAACCCTACCTGTGGCATTTGCTTGAAAATCACCAAGTCTTCGGTGTTCGTGGCTAGTAGCTAACTGTTAGCGTTAGCATCGGGTGCCTGGCTAGCAGCAGTAGTTTAACATCTGTTGCTTGGCTCGCTTGCTTTTCTATTGTTTTCAATATTGTGGACTGAGGCTACTATTGTAATCCACTCTCCCTGTTTAAAAGAAGGGAATGTGCCTTAAATTGTACTTAGATGTATTTTTCATGATTAAAAATAAATAAATAAAACTTTGCCTTCATTTATAATTATTTTATGAAACACTAGCTTTATAAAACAAAAAAACAACAACAACAACAACAACAACAACAAAAACATTCACAATGTCCAATATGGCCATTTGGATTTTAGAAACAAATCTTTAAGTACAATATAACGTAAGTCAGCATACATTATTTTGTACATGGATCGTGTATAAAATAATTATTTATCTTGCCTTATATTGCACTTAAAGTCGTATTCCTAAATCCTAATGGCCATGTTAGTCATTTTGAGTTTATATATTTAAAAATAATAATAATAATAATAATGGGCAAAAGCATTTTATAAAAATAAATTAAGACTAAATTATATTTATCTGATTTCATTTTTTTTACTTTTGTGACCTGTTGCACTAGTTGTTTGGGTACAAAAACTATGTGGTGGTCGACAAAAAAAAAAAAATGAATTGCAGCTTATCGGCTAATTATCGTTGCTCGCTGTGTAATTAATGAGACTGTAAACTCACTGGTAATACCACTCTGGGTTCACTCCCTGACTCCTACTTTAATGGTCACCCAAAATAATATCATCTACGATGTTGTTAAAAAGACTCGAAAGGACTTGAAACTCAAAGTGTAGGACTTGTGACTCGCTTGAGACTTGTCAGTCTTGACTTGAGACTTGACTCGGGACTTGAGGCGAAAGACTTGAGTCTTACTTGTGACCTGCAAAACAATGACTTACTCCCACCTCTGTCATTCAGTCATCATTTTTGCACAAGAATGGATTCCTCTGATTTTTATTTTATTTTTTGGTCCTGGCGGTGTGCCTCTATCAAAATAAAAAAAAGTGTGATTCTTGATTCTGCCTTTTTCCTGCCAAAGGTTCTTTTTTTTCGTCAACGCTGTAAAAAGTGTGAAGTTTCGCAGCGGCCACTTCTAAGAGACTCTTCTGCAAGGAGAATGCGCACCTCCTGCGCTCCCGAAACAGGAAGTGAATCACGCGAGGTGAGATTATTCTCAAGGTGGCAACTTCTCGTTCTGACTGATTTGACTGAAAGGTCGCTGATTTGTATGTATGTGGCAAAACAAAGTGAGTGCTTCTTTGATTTTGTTTGATTATGTGTCATAATTTGGCTTTCATTTGACTTTTTTTTTTTGTTTTGTTTTTAACGGCGGGTGTTGCACCTGTGTTGGAAGATTGAGGACAGTGTGCACATTTGTGGAAATTAGTAGCAGGTCCAATGTGGACACCTTTGGACTGGTTTTGGAATGGTGTGCATGGGGAGAAGGGGTGCGCCAAGTGTCTCAGGTGTGCAAAGGTGTGCACGGGTTAATATTTTGGAAAAGGGTGCAACAACTCTGAAAATGTTTGTCTTCAAATTTTACTGGCATTTGATATGACATTTGGTCTTTCCCAGATAAATGGGGTGCGCCAACTCTGTTGAGCTGTTGAAGGGGGCGTGACTTAACATTTTTTGGAAAAGGGGGGTGCACCAACTCTGTCATTATGTTGGGATGAGTAGCAAATCCACTATGGGTGATGTTTTACTGTCATATAGCGCACCCTCAATGGGATGTGGTGCCTCTGCACACCCGTTGCGTATCACTCTTGCAAGAGTCAAAATTTCCCACAATGTTTGTGAGTTTCTGGTTTGGATTTAAACTATAAACGTGTGCAATGTCTCCACAATAACACGAGAAGCTTGCAGTGCTCATTAAGAATGCTAAGGTGTGCCTCGGGGGGGGGGTTGATGTTTTCATAATTACTCCCTCCTTCTGAAAAAAAGAATTTTAAAGAATGCATCTTTTTAGGGTTTGAATTGCAAGAAATAAACGATGAGTTGTTTTTGCGTTTCTTTCTTTTCCCGCCAGCGTCGGAGTTGAAGGTGAATGATAAGATTTTTTTTTTTTTTTTTTTTTTGAAGCACATGAATAAATAAGGTCAGAAGGAAATGTTGCTGACCTACTTTGAAGCAGGAAGAGGAAGTCTTGCTCGATTATTCAACTTGATTTTTTTCCGTTTTTTTTATTTTATGCTTCATACCAGTTATTTCAAAAAGCTATGAGAAATATGTGCCATGTGGTAAAATAGAATGTATATTTTGATATGATAATGTAAAAATATAATATAAAATAGTAATTTATACTGTAAATTACTAAATGATAGAATTAATCTAAAACAGAAAACAGAAAGCTTATAAACATATATTAAATTATCATTCCATTATGATTATACACATATATGAAATTATCATTTCATTATGATTAAATAATTTATATTACAGTTTTTAAAATTAAATAATTGGTTGATTAATGATAATGAAGTTACAAACAACACAATTTAAAAAAATGACTGCAAATTATTTCATGATAGAAATAAACTTATTTATGTACATTCAAAAATTATTATGAACTGGCTTTTATGTCCTATTTAAAATCAAATGTTTGACCAACTCGGGTATAAACCATATAAAGACTATTGAAAAATACAAAAAAAAAAAAATCTAGATTTTCAACAATATTGCTAATAATGTAGACAATGATGTCAAATTGTATATTTTTTGCACATCTTTAAGGATGGGAAACTCCCGCCTGCTCTTCGCCGTGCGTACAGTGGCGATGGCGGCCTCTTCCCGGGATAATTATGGGTGAAAAATCCTTGTCATTGCAGCGGGAAGCTCTTTAGGTAGCGATTCACCCCCATGAATGGAAGCCTAATTAATCCACTTAATCTGCTGCATGAGATTATTGCGCGCACACACACTCACACACACACGGATGGCTCGTCCCCCACAATGGAGGGGTGCTGATAAAAATATATATACTGCTATTGAAAAGGGGGGTGTGCAGTCTGATAATATTGGGGGGTATAGATAAAAGTATATATTCCCATCCAAAGTTGTGTGATAAGGCGTTGAGCTCTCCATCACTCTGACAGGCTGCAATAAAAGCAACTTCTCCTCCTGCACACTCGCTGTAAATATGACAAGGTGCACTTCCTGTGATTTAAAAGGCCACTTCCTGTTTGCGACGGGACGACACGCTGGCGTGTCCTTGGTGCGACGATGGCGGGAGGGGAAAGTGTGATTCAGAGGATGATTCAAAAGCGGGAGAAGATTCCTAGAAGATGACAACGCCTCCTCGCTCTCGCTCTCACGTGGCTTTCCAAGAGTTTGAGTGTGCGTGCGTGTTTACAAGCACAAAAGATGACTGAAATCTAAAATTAAAACAAGTATTGAGAAAATTCTGAATTCAAAATTCAAAGGGGAATTCCTCCTAGCTTTTTAATTTAATGACTTCGAAATTTCTCAGACAGTTGAAAAAATTGTTTCCATTTTTGTGTATATACTGTAGTAAATTTTACTCTGAAAAGAGTCTATTTAGTCTCACTCTAAACAGAGTAAAATTGACACTTGTAAGAGAGTAAAATATTCACAGTAAATTTTACTCAAAGTATTTTTACTGTGTATGAGAGAATTGGCTTATCACATGATAACGTTTTTTTTCATCCAGAAATTCGAAATAAATTTTAGAAAAAAAAATTTTTTCAAGTACATTTTACTTGTTTATTTATTTATTTTTTATTTTATTTTTTATTTTTTTTCTTCTAAAGAGCTCAGAATTGTTCATTCGGTAGTCTTACCGATTCAACGTCTTGTCATCATTGCTCTTTTTTTTTTTTTTTTTTTTTTTTTTGTGTGTGTATGTGTGCGTGCGTTTGCGTGCGTTTGCGCGTGTGCGTTTGCGTGCGTTTGCGTGCGTGCGTGTGCGTGCGTGCAAATACGTATAAATTTATACTCATTCATTCACCTAAAACCTTATAAATATCCCATTACCCTTCGCCTTAACCAGGTACTTCAGAATCTTGCCAGAGTCGTGAGATTTAAATGGTCAGGAGACCAGAGAAAAGGTCAGAAAAAAAAAAGAAATAAAGAGAAAAGAAAGGTAAATCAAAGTGACATCCAGCACCGACCAAACACTTCCTGCCTTCCCCATGATTACAAAATCAAAGTCTTACGCCAACCCCGGAAGCCTCTAAATTCCAGCAAATTTAGCGAGATCTCAAGAGCCCAGAGGAAAAACTAAAGAGAGGAAGGAGGGAAGGATCGATAAGGCAGAGTGAGATCAATAGAAGCCAGTACATCCAATCCATCAAAGTGAAGTCCAGCACCAACAAGACCCCTCCTGCGTGGTTACAAAACCAGAGTCTTATGCCAACCCCAGAAACCTCATACTTCTAATAAATTAAGATCTCAAGTGACCAGAGGAAAAACTAAAGAGAGGAAGGAGGGAAGGATAGATAAAGCAAAGTGAGAACCACAGACACCAGCACCAACTGATTCAAGGGGCTGTGGGAGGGAGAGGGTACTTCTGTTGAGTTTCAGTAGATGCTGGTGCGACGGATCTGGCATGCATAAGGACCACCACCAAAGAAAGAAGCCGTCAACCGCGGTCCAGCAAAGCGAGCCCCCCCCCCCCCCCCCCCCCCCCCCCCCCCGGAATCCCCAAGCCGCGGCAGCACCAAGGCCACCCCCAAGCCACCCGAGCGGACACCGGTCGGCGAGCCGACCCAGACACCCGGAACACCCCCGCCCCAGCCCCGGCCCACACCCCCGAGCCCAAGGCCGCAGAACGAGGCCCATTATTTATTATTTTTAAGTTACACAAGTGTTGAGGAACGAACTCACAACCTTCCACTTGGGAGACTGCCACTCTACCACTTGAGCTATGCCACTCCTTCTGTTAGCTTATATAAAAAAGGAGACCAATTAAAGTCGTAGGAGCGGCATGGCTCAGGAAGTAGATTGGCTGTCTCCCAACCTGAAGTTTTGGGTTTGTTCCTCAACCCTTGAGTGACTTTACTTTAGTATATATTTTTTTTAATAAACTAGCAAAATTTAGTTAAAATCTCTCCTTGCAAAATTCAAGTGAAAAAATCTTCTCATTCAAACCCAAAAACGTGTAAACACGTATTTTAATAGACTTCGACTTCGACTTAGACTTAGACTTGGCTTTATTGATCCCTTTGGGATGGCTCCCAAACATGAAATTACATGAAATTTACATGTCCAGCAGCAATGAGAACAGATAATAAAATGAAAAAAATAATTCAATCAATCAATAAATAAGGTTATTACACCCGAGATTGAATTAATAATAATAATAATAATAATAATAATAATAATAATAATAATAATAAAATACAAAATAAAAATTCAATCAATCAATAAATAAGGTTATTACACCAGAGATTGAATTAATAATAATAATAATAATAATAATAATAATAATACCGTATTTATACATTTTTATAGGTTTTTTTTTTTAATGCAAGAGCACACAGAAGGCTTTGATGCAGCTTCTGCAATGAAGAGGTGGCAATGGTAGTTATTACAAAACGGCCAGTAGGTGGCGGCAGAGTATAAAAGATCAGCCATGGCCATGTTGCAACAAGCTCTTTTTGTCAGTGTTTTCACCAGGAATGTGAATAATGATGAAATTTAGCTATATTCTAATTTCTGCAAAACGGAAACAGATACAAATATATACAGTATACTTTTTTTTCCTGGGGAAAGAGAAGACTCTATTTTATTTATTTTATTTTATTTTATTTTATTTATTCTTTATTTTTATGTTTTTATAGCAATAGAACACAATATTCTGTGGGCCTGGCAAAATCAGTCAAAATCCAGTAAAACAGCCGGGAAAGGGGTTTGCTTCAGTGAAAATGGCTGTGAGTGAATGAGATAATAGTTGTTTTTTTCCATGGAATAGGAAAATTATCTCATACACACTTTGAATAAAATTGACTCTGAATATTTCCTCTCTTTCAAGTGTCAATTTGACTCTGTTTAGAGCGGGACCAAATAAAATTAACTCTACAGAATTTGCTACTTGTAGTGAGATTTTATGACTTCAAATAAAACAATATCCATTATTTTACATTAAATTGTGATATAATTGTTAAAATAAGATTTTCATCCCTCATACTATATCCTGTGTGTGCATGTGTGTGCTACTCTTCCACACGTGTCGGTGTGTCACAAATCTTATCACAGATGAAGCCGGGGATCCGTGATAAGGTCCGACTAGATGACGGTGGCCCAGATGGTTGATTAGAGCTGTGGGTACGGGTGGGAGTGGGGGCGGCGGGGGATTAAGAGGGTTGTGTGCGGTGTTGATATTTGGGCCGGTGTTATCGGCAAGCGGCCGGGTCGTCTCAGAGGCACCCGAGCTTTGACACCACTTGACACCTTTGAGACCGTGTCAGTAGGAAAAGACGCACTGATAGCAAGAGATTTTCTACTGGACTGGGTTCACTTGTACTTCGCACATCTCACCATCAAAGCACTTTTGCACCAAAAACACCAATAATTTTTTTTTCTTCTTTTTTTTTTTCTTCTGCACATACCACTTCAACTTAATTACCCAGCTAAACTAGCTCGCGAAATGAAGGCGAGTATATCATAAATAAGCAGCGTAAAGTGTGAAATGAGTGATGAAATTGTGTGTTGCCGAGCGTGTGAAATGCCAGTTCATTGTTGATTAACACGCAGCGTGAACATAGTCATTAAAATACAAATCATTGAGAATAGAATGTAGTTAAGATAGCCACAGATTTAAGGTGGTAGAAGAACACATAAAAGAGATTTGAATGGAGTCCTTTTACTGCCTTATCATTTATGACTGAGATTATTTATTTAATAAATGTGTATGCAAGAGAGAGAGAGCGAGAGAAGCATTGAGATGAGTGTAATTGTCATTCATTAGTGCCATCTAGTGCTGGGGAAAAAGTTATTTCCTTGGAACTTTTTCATTGATGTGAATCTTTTAATGGTTGTGACACTGTGATAGCAACACCTGCTCCGTCGGGTCTGCTGCCATCTTAATTGGCCCGTTCTGTCCATTAGCTGCTGCTTTTGTCTCACTGCTCATTAGACGGCTCAAGGAGGCTTCTGGGAGGTCATGTGACGACCGGAGGACACTTTGCACTCTTGGATGTCAAGTCAAGAGGCGGGCTGTCGTATTCGGCCTGATAACAGCGTGAGGCTTCCAGCTGAACTGAAATATGAAGTGAAATACTGTTGAATTAGTTCAATTGTTCAAATGGGCTCAAAAAATGTGGAACGAGAAGGTAAATGAATTTTGGATATTTACTGTGAATAACTGAAAGGTGGAAATTGAAATGTGCAAGTTGGAGGTAAATGTGTAAAATATTTATTAAATTAAGGAATTGTGAAAAGTGTCAAATTTTGGTAACATGAGAATTATTGGAATGTGGGTGCAAAATAGTCCCCAATATATCCTGAATGAGCCGAACATTTGGAAGTTGGGATGTTTTTAGAAATATGGAAGGAGCTAAATGTCTTGATTTGCTAATTTGATGTTATGATGGGATTTTGCTAAGGTTGTCATTTAAGGAATGTGAAAAGTAATTGTGGGCATATTTTGAATGAGCTGAACATTTGAAACTTGAATCGGTGGGAAAATGTGGGAGATGTGGCCCATGCTGTTCTGCCCGGTAACAGCATGAGATTGTTTTGATTGCTTCTGAATAAAAGTAGGGGGAAAAAACAAATAATCATGATGACTGCTTTATATTTTTAACGTTTTGTTGCACCCATGTTCAGTCCAAATGAGCATTAAAAGAAATAAAAACATAATGAGCACACCCACCATGCATGACTGCAGGTCTGGGCACCCCCCTCAAACCCCCAACCCCCCCACCACCCTTTCCCCCATTCCCAGAGGAGCATCCATGGCGATGGTGATTATGTCACCACTTAGTCAACTAACTGACACTGATGGGTTTGAAATGCACTCTACGTCCCAGTGGAGACTGTCACCCTAGCCAGATCACCCCCCCCCCCCCCCCCTCACCCTCCCCATCTCCACTCCAGGGTCCCCCCACCCCTCCTCGCCCTGTTCCAAGGTCTGCCCCGGGTGTTGTGTTACGTTGGAGTGACGGCAAGGCCAAGTTCAACAGCTCTCAGATGGAAGGAAGGAGGGAGTATGGAGGCTCTTGTAACATCTTCAAGATCGTACACCAACCAAGACACCCCCCCCCCCCCTCCACCCACCACCACTGCCACCACGTACCCCACCTTGCTACCCCATTACATTATTTGTAGGGCTGGCTATTGATTCTAATTTCCTCAATTGATTCGATTTAGGCCCTGTGATTGGCTGGCAAGCAGTCCAGGGTGTACCCCGCCTAATGCCCAAAGCCAGCTGAGATAGGCTCCAGCACCCCCACGACCCTTGTGAGGAATAAGCGGTCAAGAAAGTGGGCGGATGGATGGATGGATGGATGGATGGATGGATGGATAGATGGATGGATGGATGGATGATTAAATTTAGATTCACAAGAATTCCTGTTGGATTCACTTCACTTGAATCTGATATTAATTGTTTAACATAAATTCTTCTTAATAAATATGAATACAAACTCCACAAACTTCCAAAATTCCGTGGAGGCAGTAACTGGTTAAATGATTTAGTTCATTAATGAAAGTAACACGTGTTACAATCAATTACATGTTACACAAACATTGACATCAACAAGGATGAGATAAAAATATTTTTAGAATTCTAATTCAATATTTATAAATATAAATTAAAAAGATTCTAAATTGTCTTGAAGTGCAATAAGTCAGGTCTTTCATAAATGTTAGAAATTACTCCTAAATTCATGTGAACAGTAAATTTTCAAGAAAAAAAAAATCTATTTTCTTATGAATTTGCGGGATAAAGAAATAATCGAAAAGGAAAATGGGTTCTATAATCAATTCTATTTTTTAAAACCTAATTATTTGACTTTTTTTTTTTTTCTTTGAACCATCTGTGAATCCTATCACGCTGTTTTTCCTCTGACCTCAGTTTGTCGTAAACTATTGATTCCAGGTTCAAGTTATTTTTTTCACAACTTCCTGCTTCTTTTCTTTCTCGTCATCTCGCCACCTTATTTCGCCATCTCCCCATCCATCTTTCTCGCCAATCCATTCATCTCCGGTATCTCTTGGTCATGACGTTGTATTGAAAGAGACAGGCGGCGTGCTTTGGGGAGGCCACCTCTGCCCCGCCTGACAGCTCCAGTTACGCCAACACATCAAGCCCACCTCAAGCCCCTAAAAGCCCAACCGCCTCACCCCCACGACCCGCCACCTCCGACCTCCGACCTGTGGCGGTGTGAGTGTCACGTGCGCAGCTGGACGAGGGGCCGGTGTGTTGCGCGGCTACCAGCGAGTTGAAGATATACGCATCAACCGACTACCGCGGTCTTCCCGGGCTGGTTGATTGGATTAACACCGGAGGAAATGACGGAATAAGTGCAGCCACCTGTGTCGCTTTGCCGCGTGATGATAATCTTTGGATAATCGTCTGCACGGAACTGCCGGCGCACTTTGCGTGACCTCGTAAAAAAAAAAGTGAAATTTTGCTGTTCGTCTTACCTCAACAAACCGAGTTGCCATGGAAAGAACCATAACTAGTTCAACCAAGTTTTCAATCAGATAAAGGACCAGTCAAACCAGCTAAAATCCAAATTCAAAATCAAAACTACTGTTGTTGTTTGTTTGTTTTTTATTGACTTGGTGTTGACTAGTAGTAAGTTGTTGATCTGTCAGGAAATTGTTAATGCCAAGTCACAAACCAAGTTAAAAAATGTCAGGTTTTTTTTCTTTTTTTTTTTCTTCTTTTTTGAGAGCTCAGAATTGTTCATTCGGTAGTCTTACCGATTCAACGTCTTATCATCATCATTGCTCTCTTTTTTTTTTTTTTTATGTGTATGTGTGCATTTGTGTGCGTGCGCTTGCGTGCGTGTGTGTGCACGTGCGTGTGCGTGCAAATACGTGTAAATTTATACTCATTAATTACCCTAAAACCTCATAAAAATCCCATTACCCTTCACCTTGACCAGATACTTCAGAGTCTCGCCAGAATCGTGAGGTTCAAACGGTCAGGAGACCAGAGAAAAGGTCAGAAAAGATAAAAATAAAAGAAAGATAAATCAAAGTGAAATCCAGCACCGACCAAACACTTCCTGCCTTCCCCATGGTTACAAAATCAAAGTCTTACGCCAACCCCAGAAGCCTCTAAATTCCAGCAAATTGAGGATATCTCAAGTGACAAGAGGAAAAACTAAAGAGAGGAAGGAGGGAAGGATAGATAAAGCAAAGTGAGATCCACAGACACAAATGTCAAAGTTAAGAACAATGTCAGGATCTTTTCAAGAATCCATTACAAAGCGAACTGAAAGAACCATGGGGGAAAATGTTAACTAGTCAAAATCAATTCTTTTTTTTATTTATTTTTTTATTTTAAAAACTAAGGAAATTCTTAACCATTGATTAGTTTTTGTTTGGTTCTTGCTTTGGTGTTGACGGTTTTCTGATAATTGACTTGTCAAGAACCGTTTTAGCATGTGCATCCTGAATGTCTCGAATGAGCTGAATATTTGGACGTTGAAGTAGCGTCACTTACCCCCCCCCCCCCTTTCTATCATATTGCTCGATGAGTAAATCCCAATGGAAGCTGACTGGTCAACTTATTGAAGAAGTTGTGATGACTTTTTTCATTGTTGCCGTTTGGAGTTGACGTTAAAACCAGGGAATGACGAGGGGTGGGCTCCGAGGGGCTTAGCGTCAGGGCCTCGGTCTCCGTTTTGACTGCGAGAGCAATTAGATCATTAGCGTGAGTGCTGACGTCCGGATTAGGCTCGCCTCGTCGCTTTAGCAAACAGGCAAGCCGTAACAATAACGCCAGTAACAATAACGGCCGTAACAATAACGCCAGTAACAACGAGGCGGCAATGTGGTGCTGGTCCTCCTGGCTAATGTCCTTCACAGCTGGCTTCACATGTAACCAGCTGCCAAACGGCCTATTGTACACTTCCTGGGCCCCCCTCTGTCGACCCCCGCCGCCATTGTTTGCCGCCGTAGGATGTTTGGTCTTTTCCGTCAGGCGACGACTGACTTGAAGGACCCCCGCAACCTACGCATGACCTGCACACACAATGTGAAGAAGCAAGCCAAAGAAATTGCTTCAAAAATAACTAAAATATACAAGATGCATGTCGAGAACCAATCAAATCAAAGGGAAAATCAATTCAAGAAGTACAAATTACTCTAAATCAAAACCAGTGAACTCATTCACTCGCAGACATTTTCACTGAAGCAACCCCCTTTGCTCCCGGCTGTTTTACTGGATTTTGGCAGATTTTGCAAGTCCCACAGAATATTGTGTTCTGTTTTACAAAATCATGGAACCTACCAAAAGAAACATAAGAGTCTCTTCTTTCATCGTGAAAAAAAAGTATAGCATTAGAATTAGGGATGTTCGAGACCACTTTTTTTCAGACCGATACCGATACTCAGACCCTCAGTAGTCACTGATACCGATACCAACTGCCGATACCAGTAGTACATTTTGACAAATAAAAAAAATAACTTTTTTTTTTTTTTTAAACAAATATATTTCCTTTAATTTTGACCAAAAAAAAAAAAAAACAGCACAGTCACTCTTCAATAGTCTTAACGCTCAAAATAAAACACAAAAATGCTCTTTTAGTTTAAGATTCACAATTTTGAACTATTTCCAAACCGGTGAAGTTTTGGTGAAAAACTGCTGCAAGCTAGCACCAGCTACAGACGAGGACTCACTTAACGTCTTCCGCCTCTGCCATCGGTCGCTTGGACTCGTCTGCGTCACGAGTACTAGAGTACTTGAAAAAAGGCTGGTATCGGCCGGATACCTGGTATCGGTACTCGCCCATCCCTAATTAGAATATATATAATTTTCATCACTATTCACAAACCTATTGAAAACATTGGCAAAGGGAGCTTGTTGCAACATGCACTGGCTGATCGCTAATACTCTGCTAGCACCTGATGGGCGTTTTTTGTAATAAATACCATTGCTGTAAGCGACCTCTTCAGGTCAGAGGCCGCATCAAAGCCTTCTGTATGCTCTATGGCTCATGGCAATATTTAAAATAGAACGTTTTTGGGAGCAAATGTGTTAAGAGCCAAGTCAAGATCTATGCCAAGAATCAAGTTAAGAATATAAAAATAAAACATTTAAAAAAAAACAAGTGAAAACCAAGTCACAAACCAAGTTAAGAACCTATTAAAACCATTAAAAAAAACAGTCAAGAACAAAAGAGAAAAGATCTATCAAAATCAAGTCAAAAACTACATAAAAATAGTCAAAACCAAGACAAGAAACTGTCAAGGGACACGCCAAGAATCATACAAAAAACATTTACAACTAAATTAAGATTAATTCAAATTAGTGATAGACCGATATGTATTTCTTAAGGCCGGTACAGATTATTAGTAGCCAAGGAGACCGATAACCGATATTGAAAGCCGATATTCATTTTCAGTAAAAGAGAAAATATCGTTAAAATTTTAAAATTTATGTTTTTTTTTCTTTTTAATCTTAAACATACAAAGAATAGACAGCTTTGTTTAAAAATTCTAACAAAAATTGCCATCAAGCAGCATGTGTTACACAAAGTTAAAAACTAAGCAAGTAAATGGTTCCCTAAAGTTTTCTACTGGAGAGAGTTTTCCAAAATTTCACCATCATTTCTTAATTTTATTATTATTATTATTTTTAGAAATATAAAGTGTAAGGGAGTTCCCAATGTGTCAGCAAAACTGTCTATGAACAAATCTTGACGAAAACCCGAAATTTCACTACATTCACAAGCATTCATGGCTCAGTGAGATATCAGCGTTATTGGCCTTCAGATTGGTAAAAAGGCCAATGCCAATATTTGTCAAAATGCCAAATAACAGCACCGATAATCGGCCCGGCCGATAATCGGTCGATCCCTAATTCAAATAACTCAAAAAGCACTTGAGAATCAGTCAAAACCAAGTCAAAAAATAACATTGAAGAACTCAGATCTAGCCAAAGGCAAAAAAAAAAAAAAAAAAAAAACGCATAAGAACCAGTACAAGTCAAAAACTAGTCAAGAACCAAGTGAAGTACTAGTCCAGACTAAGTTTAAAAAAAAAATCAAAAATAGACCAAAACCGAATAAAGAGAACATCAGTCAAGAACCAAGTTAATACTTCAATACTAGTCAAATCTAAAGGAAAGAAGCAACAAGCAAGAACCTGAAAAACCCAAGTCAAAAACCACCATAAGTGTGCAGTTGCTGTGCCACCATTTTGCCTCACGAGTAACATATGGCCACATAAACAACTCCCCGTACACGACTGGCGTGAACAATCTGAGCACACGTACATTTATTTATTTATTTTTTAATGGTGTCACATTTCTCAAGGTCGTGACGGGATCGGTGCTACAATGACGCAGGTGCGCCATTCATCCCTCGGCTTGATTAAGGCCCGCCTGTCAAGCAACAACCCCGTGTAGTTGCCGTATTCCCTTACGGGGGCTGGCAATCCGAGCGGCCGGGACAAAAGGCGAGGCGGCCCCGATGAAACTCCGGGTTCCAACCCTTGGACCTCGAGGTCCTGTCGGAGGCCCAGGTAGGGCGGGCAGGTGTTCCCGCTTTACCTGGGAAGACAAACTTGTCTCCATTCAGGGAATTTCATCAACTTGATGGACTTTATGCGAGTGTCAGGATAGAAATAAGGAGCAAAGGAATGGGCAAGCGGCGGGGTCGTTCCCACAGCCTTTCCCCGGTAACACAAGCGCCACGTTTTGTTTGCCACAAAGCTCCCATGTGAGTTTCTTCGAGGCAGTAACAGATACAAGACGTCTTCTTCTGTCTTCACCTGAGAGACGCTTCAGCCCATCCGCACATTTGAGACGATGGGGCCATTTTGGGCCCAATTACGAAAATTCATCTTTATTACGAAAACAAACTTAACTACAAACGTATTTGAGACAGACATTATAAAAATACTCACAGGCATACATTCTTTATCCTCTGTGAAGATGGATAAGTTTGTTGTGGAAGAATCAGCTGCAGTGACTTTGCCAATTTTCCCAAAATGTTGCTCAAATCAGCAAAAACTGGACTTTTTGTCCACTTACTGGCTTGGCGCAGGCGTCCCGAGACATAACATAAACGGAACGGTCGTGTGAGCCGGCGGTGACTGCGAATGTTGTCTTTAATTACGGCGGCGATTGGACGCCGGGGCTAACAAACACGGCTACATCAAAAGGTGCGCTTAGTGCAGCGGTCAGCTGATTCGCGCTGCGCCCGGCGCGCCAAGGCAAACACGACGGAGGCCAGAGGCTTCATTCATTTAGGACCACCAACCCCCCCATCCCACTGCCCCACACGGCAGAGCGGGGTTCAGCGCGAGGTTAGTCAAATAGAGCAAGCTCAGCCTGTGCACACTGTCCATTAACTGGGAAAACATGTGTGCCCATTGTTTTCATACGCAGGCTAACCTCAACACCAAAATACACACAACCCTTGCGAAATTACTCTAATAGCAAACATCCCAAAATATTTTTAGTCTATTTCTTATTTAAGAGGTCGAATTGCATTGAGCAGATGATGGAATTAGACTTGCAACGGGGGTGGGAAAAATGTACTCAAAGTTTCTCTTAAATGTAAAGTTAAGTTGTGCAATTTTGCAAATATTACAAATTGGAAACTTGGCTCATCAGTGCAGGCTATGACTTTTCCCCTTGATGAAAAAAATTGGTCACTCTTTCACAAAATCAGTCATGTTAACGTATTAATATAAAATGAACGATTTCAACCAGCAATGTGATTAACATGTCCACAATCTTATTTATTAAATACGATAGACTTGCTACCAAAGCAGCCAACTAGCTAACTTTAATGAGAACTTTTACATTTAGGACAGCGTCACCCATTACTCTTTGACAAATTCACTGTCACTATATTATTTTGGAATATTAAAATGAATCTTGGCGGCACGGTGCATGACTGGTTAGCATGTCCGCCTCCCAGTGCTGAGGACGTAAGATTGAGTCCAGGCTCCAGACTTCCTGGGTGGATTTTGCATGTTCTCCCCGTGCCTGCGTGGGTCTTCTGCGGGTACTCCGGTCTCCTCCCACATTCCAAAGACATGCATGGCAGGTTAATTGGGCGCTGTGAATTGTCCAGAGGTGTTCGTGAGTGTGGATGGTTGTTGGTCTCTGTGTGCCCTGCGATTGGCTGGCGACCAGTTCAGGGTGTGCCCCGCCTACTGCCCGAAGCCGGCTGGGATAGGCTCCAGCACCCCCGCGACCCTTGTGAGGAGCAGTTAAGAAAATGGATGCATTGATAAAATGAATGTTTGCAACAACCTTCACGAGTTAGCATGTCTGCAATTAGTAAAATAAACACTACAGATTATATGTGGCAGCTAAGTAGTTAACTTTTATGAGAATTTTTACATTTGAGAGACCCCCACCCCTGTTACTCTTTAACAAATTCACTGTACCAGCTACAAGAGTTAGCATGACTACAACTGGCGAGTTTAGCTACGGAGGCAACTCACTTTGATGAGATACATTTAGGAGAACACCACCCATCATTCTTTGGCAAATTTAAAATAACCTTAACATACTAAAATGTTGAACTGAGTGACAATGTCTGCTACAGTTAATGAAATAGACTGACAACTGAGGCAGCTAACTAACATCAGTTGATTTTGACTCAGTGAAAAAGCTGTAAAGATGTAGCTACTTGTTTTAGGATAAATAGCAATGTTTACAGTTGTACTACATCTTGATTTGATTGGAAAATTTCAATTGTTTATTTTCATTCCGTCACTGTCCTGTTAAAAACACTTGTGTCCATTTATGTATTTTTTTTATTTATTTATTTTTTTTTTTTACGTTTATGGGATGAAAGTGAATGCAGACATCCCAAAAACGTTTTTGTTCTTTTAATGGGTATACGTATTATTTCACAAGACTGCATCGATTTATGGTGCTTCTGAGTTGAGTGTGGCGGGCATCCAATGTGAAATATGCTCAATATTTACATCAAAATACTTTTTACAGTAATTTTAAAAAACATATTTGCACGATCAGGAAGAGCCGGAACCAGTGTTTCATGTTTCCGTGCGGACGTTCATTGTTTATGGATGGCAGAGCGGAGCTAATTCAAGCTTAAACATGGAAATGTCCTGCTAGATGGACGTCTGTTGCTTGAGGTAACAACACAACTTTAAATAACTTTAAAATTACGTAATTACTGTGGGAAATTAATGAAAAAGAAACAAGGCACGGGCGCCGTAAAGTCGAAATGACGTAGGTCTCATACCACGTAACTTGATAACTCCCTGTAAACGTGAGCTGCTTCATGGTGACAGACATACATTTGTACATATGAGGAAATGAAATGTCGAAATGAAACTCCTCAACTCACTTCAACAGCTCCTTGGCACCAAGATGCCACTGTACTCATACTTGTATTGCTTTGGTCAGTGTGATGTGACTCGTACAAGAGTTCTAAATCAGTGTGAGCGTGACAGGCGGACGGACAGAGAGACTTCCAATGCGGTTGTGGTTGTTCATCCAAAATGAATGCGGCTTTCACTGACTGCGCAAAGCAAACAACGCTGTGGGAGCGACTAGTCCCATGACAGCCCCGTCGCTTCCAATCAAGCCTGAAACATGACTCAACTATCTGAGCCCCTCAAAACCAAACGCACCAACAAATGTCATCCCTCGTACATGTTTCTCTCCCTCCACTACCAGGCAGGACACAAAAAGTGGCAAAATCACCACGTTCGCCAGTATTTGGCATCAAAACATGCACTCAAGTGGCAAAACTTCAAATGAAGTCAAATCAATGAAGTACTCGTGGAGTCTGTTGATATCAGCCACCAATACTTAACTCATTCACTGAAGCAACCCCCGGCTGTTTTACTGAATTCTGACTGATTTTGCAAGGCCCACAGAATATTGTATTCTTTTGCTATAAAAACATGGAACCTACCAAAAGAAAGATAAGAGTCTCTTCTTTCATCAGGAAAAAAAAGTATAGCATTAGAATATAGCTAAGTTCCATCAATATTCACATTCCTGGTGAAAACACTAACAAAAAGAGCTTATTGCAACATGGCCCTGGCTGATCTCTTATACTCTGCTGCCACCTGCTGGCCGTTTTTTGTACTAACTACCATTGCTTTAAGCTCCCTCTTCATGTCAGAAACTGCATCAAAGCATTCCGTATTCTCCTGCATAAAAAAAATAATTAAAAAAAAACGTATAAACATGTTTTTGGGAGGGAAGGACAAAGTATTAAAAAAAACTTATTTACACGTTTTTGGGTTTGTATGAGTTAAGATGAAGGGGAAAAAATGATTTTAAGTCCTCCTTTGCAGTACTTAGTGCTATACTGCAACAGTTTGACACGTCGAGAATCATCAGAAAGGGTCTTTGTTAACAAGTTTTTGTATGAGATTTTACATAATAAGAACACTCAGTGAGTACTCAAAGACTGAATATCCAGAAGCGCTACTGAACGTACGTATTTCAAAGCAGTAGTTGTCAAATTTAAACACAATCAGTGATGTAAAATAATCACAGACCAAACCAGGGAATAATCTCGATAGGAAATCTGCTGACTAAACAATAAATTAAATGTTTTATTTGTTTTTAATTCATTGAAAACAGAATTCAAGTCATACTAAAAGTGGAAGAAATACCTTTTAGAAAGTCACTTAATTTACTTGACAAACTCAATTGCGTAATATTCCCATAGAATATTTGTGTGGCGGCAAAGAGGCCCAAATGCGCAGCGCTCCTCTACAGGCATCAAAGACCACTACGCCTCCAAAAGTCACAAAAAAATCAAAGTCACCTTGCCTAACGATACTAATGAGCTAATTATTAGCAGCAGGGTGGTGGACACCCGATCCAACAGGGAAAAAAAAAAAGAAATGCTTTTTTCTTCCCGTCCAATCAGAAGTTTGCGTGTTGAGACATCGGGATTACGGCGGCAAGGAAACACTTGGAGAGCAATTTGGAGGATTTGTCACCAAGACCAAGAAAAAGAAGATTGCGCCTCAAGTCTCCCGTCAGAAAAAGTTAAGAACATTGTGGACACACCACCGGATAAAAAAAAAAAAAAAAAAAAAAAAAAGAGAGAGAGAGAGAGAGAGAGAGAGAGAGACACGAAAATAAGCGTCATTTTTCCTGCTGACTGTCAATGAACATTCCCCATGTTGCTGACATAACCTTTGACCCCTCTAATGCATTAATTGGGGGGAGACCCCTTTTCCCCAACAGGCTATACATTTCATTTCCAAATAAACAAATAATAGAACATCCTTTAGTAAACAATAGATATCAAATCAATGCATTTCATTTGAATGACATGTTTATGTTTGTGGGGTTGATTACAATTCAGATATTCAGATATTAACACACAAAATCTACAGCATCACATATATAACACAAAATCTATTTTTTTAAATACAAAATTAATCTACAGTAATTACAAAAATCAACAGTTTATAGTGTTATTGTTTTCCATGCATCATTATTTTTCATTTAACATACCAATGAAACAAAAAAAGAAAAATCAATACGGTTTCTATTTTGGTAAAAACTACTTCACAAGGAATCAAAAGTGAAGAAATGAAAAATGTGTCACAAATCATCCTCGTCATCAATTAGCTGCCGCCCACCGCAGACATAGCAACAACAAACCCACAACATTATCGCTTAAGAAAAGAAAAACGCGCGGATGCACACACACTTGCGCACACACTCGCAGCCATTAAGAGGCGAGTGGTCCCGAGTGGGCTTCTGCTGCAAATATGCCAAGCCCACAAATGCATTTGAGAAATTAATGTTCACCCTGGGAGAAGCTCACTGACCTCAAGATTTAACCTGTGTGCGTGTGAGTGCACTAGTGTGAGCGTGTAGGTGTTAGTGAGGCAGTGTGTGTCAGCATCTAAGTGAGTGAGTGAGTGAAAAGAGTGTTCGTAATTAGTTTGGTAGCTTAGAAGGTTATGTGATCATTTTCATTCCAAGTCTTAGACCTGGTGAAGCAGCATGTGGTTCTTCGGTCAAAGTTTAAACTACAATTTAACAGGAGAAATTCTCAGTCTTAAGTCATTCACTGGCAGCCATTTTCACAGAAACAATCCCGTTTGCTGCGGGCTCTTTTCCTGGATTTTGACCGATTTTGCAAGGCCCACAGAATATTGTGTTCTATTGCTATAAAAACATGGAACCTATCAAAAGAAAGATTAAAATCTCTTCTTTCATCAGGAAAAAAAAAGTATATTTCTTTCTGTTTCCGTAGAATATAGCTAAGTTTAATCAATTTTCACAAATCTATTTAGAATTGTGAGTAATTGAGCTTTTTTTCAACATGACCCTGGTTGAGCGCCTTTGCTCTGCTGCCACTTGCTGGCCGTTTTTGTAATAACTACCATTTCTGCAACCACTCTCATAAAAAAAAAAAAAATAAAAAAAAATATAAAAAAAAAATTGTATATACATCTTTGGGACACTTAAAACATTTCAAAAAAAAAAAAAAAGCAAATCAGAGAAAATAAACATGTTTTTATTTAATAAAAAAAAGAAAGTTTTCTCTGAAATAAGTTCTACACTTTTTTGTAAAAAAATTATAATGTTACGTAGTTATTTTTTTCTAAATAAAAAGTTCACATTGCAATTCTTTAAGAATAAAGTCTTTTTTCTTTTTCTTTTTTTTTTAGGAAAAATGCACAATCTACAAAAATATTTTTCTTCAAAATTATTGTTTTTAGGTTTGTTTGACTATTTCAAATATAAAACCACGTTTTCACCCAAATGAAAGTTGTGTATTTAATAGGGGTGTGAATCTCGCCACAAAAAAAACAAAAAAACTATTGTATACAATTATCGAAACAATTCAAGGATGCAACAATTTGATAGTGTAATGATTCCATTCAATTGGTTGCCGATTGGACTGGATATGGTACGGCTGTAGCTTGAATCATGTAAAGATGCCAAGCTCTCCAAAAGTTCATTCAATTCAAAGAAAAAACAAATCATCAGAAACATCAAACTGATTTATTTATATCTCTCGATTGTACTTCTCTCATAAAAGACAATTTGATACGTATCTCGATCTACGGGGTGCGACGTTATGAGAATAAAGTTTATTCATAAAAAACGTTTGTCCCGTCTTGCTGCTATTTTCTTCCCCACAAGCGACGTCCGCTGTGATATCTGCTGCACAAAGTTTCTTGTGGCAACTTTTTGAGGCGGGCGAGAGTCATTACGGCTTAGTCGTCCGTCCCGCTTCTCACACCCTCTCGCATCGTTTGCGTGCTCAACATCTTAGAAGGTTTGCCTCTTTTGCTTTTTTTTTCTTCGGTCATAAACTCCTAAAATACACACAGCACACTTTGGTGTTTGTGGGTGTGTGTGTGTGTGTGTCTGTGTGAGAGAGAGAAAAATGAGCACATTACTTTGCTCACGTGTAACAATAAATATTTCCATTTATATGCAAATGATGATCTGGTGACCAAGAAGAATGGATAAAGCGAAGAAAAAAAAAAGTGCAGGTCTTGTTTTGCGTCGTGTGGCGGGCAGGCGGCAGAAAGAAAGAGACACACAATAAATAATCTGCAGCATTCTTCGGGATTATTTCCACAGCAAACTTTCAAGTAGTTTCAAGTGACTTCTTTGAATGCACTTAACTGAATTTGCTGAAGTAACAAAATGAAAAAGAGGCAATCTTAGAAGAAGTTGTACTGATTTCAAGATGGACTGTAAAAATAAGTGTTATTTTCGAGATACAAATCTGAAATTATTTTGAGATAAATTGTAGTCAGAATTGCAACTATTAAACCAGTGCTTCTGAACCTGGATTCGATTGAACCCCAGCGGTCCGGTGAGTCATTCTCAGGGGTCCGGCAGAGGTCAAGACACATACCCTACTTGTGACTTCTTTATTATTGTAATTCCTTCATATTATTTGAGGGAAAAAAAAAGGTTGGACGAATATGTGCAATATATATTCGAAGGTATAATGGAAGGTATGGTGTTCCACAGGGTTCAAATCTGGGGCCTCCGCTATTCTCATTGTTTCTTGATTTCATCTTGAGAAAACAACAGTGACTGTTTAAAAGTGTGTTATAAGTATAAAGTTGAGGCGAGTGATGGGAGTCTACATTTATATTTTATTCTTCGGTAAAGAAGGGTTCGATGAATGTGCAAAAGAAAACAGGTGGGGTTCAGTACTTCCAACATGGTTAAGAACCACTGGATTACACTATTAATATCTGAAACTTATACAAGAAAAAACGTTAGGATAATTTCAAGATTTCAAATTTACTCAGAGACAGGTCCCAAAATCATTATTTGCAAGAATTGCTGGTTTTTCTATATAAAAAGGTTTGGTAATTTGGCAAGAAAAAAAAGTTTAAATCAAGTAATTGTAGATAGTATGAGTTGAGCTGTGTATTTTTTGGAAAGGAACTGTAACATTACATGAACTCCTATTTTCTTAATTTAAAAAATTGTGTATCTTTTGTGAGATTTTTATTTATTTATTTTTTAATATTTCATTAAGTTGTGGGGGGGGGGGGGGTTTCCAAATTGGCACACATTTTTGAGGGGAAAAAAATCTGAATGTTCCCAGAAAATCTCATTATACAGAGGATTTTTTTTAAATTGCAATTTCATAATCTTACAAGAAGAATGGCGTATATTTTCCTTTAGAATAAAGTAGCAACTTTTTTTTTTTTTTTTTTTAGAAAATAGTTGCAAAATTACATTAAATTTGAGATTTACTGACACTATCTTTAAGGTATTTTTTCTCAGGGGAAAAAAAAGCAAACTTATGAGAATAAAGTTGTATTTTTCCCCTCCAAAAAAATGTAGGGTTACAAAATTTGAAACATTACTGGAATATATGTTTTTGGTTAGTTTGTTTTTTCCAGAAAAATAGGATGAAATTTAAGGAGAGAGAGAAAAGCATTTGTTTTGGATGAAAGGATTCCCTTTTTTACTGTAAAAAGGTTGCGGCAAGAGCGCGACAGACGGACGGAAGGACGGAGTGAGCAAGCGACTAAATCATCTTTGGCTGCATTCTATTATTTCGACAGCTGCCTTGAAAGCAAACTTATAAGTAGTTAGAAGTTACTTGAAACTGTGCATATGTGTGTGTGTGTGCGTGTGTGTACTGTGCTTAGCTGACTTCCTCCCAAATTGCTGACATAATTACATGAATGTCATTTTTTATGACTCGCAGTAGGAGGAGGAGGGTGGGGGGGCGGCGGCATTTCCACTGAAGCAGATAATTAGAGTCGGAATAAAGCAGGGGCGGAATAATTAATACATCAAAACTAGATGAACTTTTTCTAATTATTTTTATTTAATCTCCATTCTAATTATTGTTCTAGTCGGCTGAGCCAGATTGCCTGGCCTCATTCACGGCTGTGAAATGCACCCGTGGCGCTCAATTCGCACGCAGCCAAACATCAACTGCGCCGGTCGCACCCCCCCCCCCCCCCCCCCCCCCCCAAACAATGTGATTGAACTGTAATTTAAATTCCACCACTGCAAAACAAACCATTTGCATACACCTGCCCCACTCCTCCGCTTCTTCTTGTGGAAGGTTTTTTTTTATTTATCGCGCTCCCGTATGGCAATTGAAATTGACTTTATTCATTAGCATCGTTTATCACACGACGACTTCCCGCTGTCAAGAAAAAGTCGCTGACCCAACATTGCACAAAATTTAAGAGAAGTCGGAATGTTACGACAAGTCCTCAAAACCTAACAAGAACGTTTTTTAACAAAAACAAAAAAAATGTTATTTAAAGAGATCGTGTTTATTGATTTTTTGTTTTAATGTTTTTGGAGGAAATGAAGATGCATTGTTTAAACTTTTGCTTGAAAGGATTTTTTTTTTTTTTTAATTAGCGTCGTTTATTTTGGGATTGCACACGGCTGTTAAATAAGATAGCATAATGACCGCATGTCATGTACCAATTTTACCGGGGAAAAACAACCAAAAAGTTTTGTCTAAGGAGACAAAAAAAGAAAAAGGGAAGCTATGGGAAATGTGATCTTCCTACAGACAAAACACTACCGCTTTTGTCCATATGGTGCCGCCATAATCAACAAAAACTGAAAATTCCTTCGTGTCGCTTTAATATATAATCTTGCGGGAAGAAAGTAGTCGTAGTCGAGAAAACAGACATACATTTTGGTGAATTAAGATGTTTTTTCAAGAGAATTAAATGCCGAAAGTCATGTAAGAGGAAAAACATTTATTAAAAAAATACAATAAAATGAAGCCATATTTTTAAAACCTGAAATTTAACAAGGCAAAAGCAAAACAAACAACAAAAATCATAATTATTGTCAGCATTAGTAGTAGAAAATATTGAATTTTTAGCAAAAATAAAGAAATAAATAAGAAATATTCCAGGAATGCAGTCATATTTTTCTTAGGAAAAAAAAGTTCTTCCCATAAGATTGTGACTTTGTTGCATTTGGAATCCAAGAAGTGGAATCTGCTGGTGTCATAGCTGCCTTTGAAAGTGCTGACTTGCTGATATGATAATCAAATCACAATAATAATAATAAGTGCGCAGCAGTGGCCGCTTCACGGCCGCCTGATGCTCAGATTGCATAAAAAAGAAAAGAGGCGGGGCTTGGGGGAAGGGGGGGGGGGGAGCTTTCGGTTGGGTGCGCGTCAGATTAGGAAGTAATGCAAGTCAGCTAAATAAAATGCCAAAGCTTCATCACAAGCATGAAATTAAAGTCGTGCATGGCGAGCAGATTCAAATGAAAATAAAAAGTCATGTTGACTAAATGGAAATTGCCGCTTGATTAATGCACAAAACAAGATCAGATTTAATTAACATCACATTTAATTGAGGCTCTCGCGATTCAAGATGTTTTTTTACAAGCTCCTCAGTAATTAAATGGCATCTTGTTGCCCCGATTGAGGCTACAAATATATTACACTTATTATTTGTATTTATTATTATTATTCCTTTATGGAGATGGATAATTTGGGAATAATTTAATTAAAGAGATCATGTGCTTTTGGAGGGGGGCTGGCATCATTTTTCTTTGGAGTGAGTTTCCTGATTCTTCTGCCCTTTTTGCGCAGCTTCTTCCTCTGCTTCCTCTACTGCTTCATTTACTTGTACTTCTACTTCTTGTTTTTCTTCCACTCCTTCTACTTCTTTTACGTGAACTACTACTTCTTCGCTTTCTTCTTTTATGCCTACTTCTTCTACTTCCTCTCCTTCTTATACTTCTCGTATGTCTACTTCTTATTGTCCTCCTTTTCCCTTCTTCTCCTTCCTCTTCTTCTTCTTCTTTCTTCTTCTGTTTGTGTTGGTGGCGCTATCAGGATGAAAAGGCGATGGTGTTGTGTTATCAGTGTGTTGTATTATTTCTCCAGGCCAATATTTTGTTATTATCTCCCGCTCCTATCTACACATCCGTGGCTGTTGACTCCTGTTGGGCCGCCCTGGTGGCGGCTGTCTCTCTTCAGGGGTTGCAGTGACACCATGTGGCCAGGCAGGGAGGTGCAGCAGCAACCAATGGGCCAGCAGGCGTGTGTAGTAATTATGAGGGCACATGTTGACATGTCTGTACCAAACGAGTGTGTATTTGTGTTTGAGTGAGTTTTTTGGCATCTTGGATTGGTGGCCGTGTGTACGTGTCTGTCGCTGTCACGCTCCGTTTGAGATGACGTGTGAGTGCGACCTGCGCATCTTGTTCGGGAATGCGGTTCAAGGCCTCACCCGCACTTGACCCTGGCGTAGATAAAACAAACTGACTGGAACGTCGGGACAGTCCAAAATAGTTTTCCACCTTATGACAAACTACAATGCTCAAGCAGGTAAATCCCCACGAGTGACAAGTCGCAATCATCACTTGTAACAAAGAAGTGCAGATGTCATGACCATCTTACAAGTTGACATGAAAAGTGTCATCATTTGGGAACATGTTTTCTTTCGTTTCACCACAAACACTCATTTTTGCTTTAGCATTTAACATGTAAAATAGGTTGTAGCTTCATAGTGTACAGTTTGCTTCATTCACATTTCACTCAATTTAAAGCAAGATACTTTGAACAAGAAACGCTCGTGTAAGCTTTTTAGCTAAGCATTTAGCCTGAGCTCTAGACTCTAGTTTTGGATCATGGAACTTGATCCATCTACCACAGGTAGGCTTGGATTGTATTTATCAAATCATTTGGTGACTACTAATGTTGTCATTTAGCTTAATGTACCATTAGCTGGAGGGTTTAGTTTAGCCTTTCTTTCTTTTTTTTTCTTTTTTTTTTTTTGTTTGTTTGTTTGTTTGTTTGTTTTTTAATATATGACGTGGTGATTAAAACATTCCATATTTCTGACCACCTTGAAGTTTGCAAAATCCCTCCTTCGGAAAGTATTTTTTTAGTCAACCCGGGATGCTCATGTTAGCTTTTAGCTGAACGTTAGCTGCAGAAAATGAACAGGAAAATTTGTCCCTTCAATGTTCCAGTCTACTCCGTATATGTTGACCTTAATCTTAGCAGGCCTTCCACTTTAAATGTATTTTATTTAACTAAACCAAAAATGCTAATGTTGCCTTTAAGTTAGCCTTTAGCATTAGCGCTCTTGCGGTGATTAACACATTCCAAATTTCAACTACTTTCTGACTACCTTGAAATTTGCAAAATCCCTCTTTTGAAAAGTATTTTTTCATCAACCCGGTGCTCATGTTTGCTTTTAGCTAAATGTTAGCTGCAGTATGAAAATTTGTCCCTTCAATGTTCCAGTCTACTCCGTGTATGTTGAGCTTAACCATAGCAGGCCTTCCACTTTAAAAGTATTTTATTTGACTAACCCAAAAACGCTAATGTTGCCTTTAGGTTAGCCTTTAGCATTAGCGCTCTGACATGATTTTATAGCATGGAAGTTGGTTCGTTGATGTTTCGATCTACTGGTGGGCTTGGCTTGTAAGTATCAGAAAATGATTTACTTCTAATGCTTTCTTTGAGTTTACCATTTTGAACTAGCTGTTAGGTCTACTTTTGCAGCATGGCGTATGAGTCTTCCAACATTTGTCTACTCCGAGTGCGCTTATCACAAAGTTGTTTTTCTTTTATTCAAAATCATTTTGTTAGTGTTTTTTTCAGCATTTAGCATAAGCTTAGCATGTGGAATTGGAGTTGACTACATTTATCTTAAATTTACCAAATTACTTTCTTTGTGAGTGTCTTAGTACATTTCAAGTTATTAGTATGTTTGAGTTGTAGTTAAAAAAATAGAATTGCAGAAATGCTAACTTTAGCAGTTAGCATTAAACTATAAGTTGTGTCATTTGACATTTTACTTGGCTGTAAGTTGCTTCAGCTTGGCGTTAGCAAAATTAGCATCGCGCTAATAGAATTCCAGATGGATTTGGAGGTGTAAAAAAAAAAAAAATGTGTCCTTTCACCCTTTGACGCTGCACCGCAGGTTTTGCTTGCGCTGTATCATCCCGGCCTACCTCGAATCGCCGGTTCAATTAGCCATCGCGACCTTGACCGTGAAGGTCAGCTGGCTTTGGAGGGAAAAAGCCTCACAAGGCCACGGGGAGGAAGATGGATGTGTGTGCGTGCGTGTGTGTGCGTGCGTGTGTGCGTGTCTCTTATCTGTGCAGCTTGCTGGAGTTTTAAATTATTCATCCTCCTCCTCCTCCTCCGCCTTTGCCGCCTTCCACATCTCCATCACACGGCTGCCCGCATCCGCCCGGGGAGCAGGCGGTCGCCACGGCAACCTTATCGCAGATCGCAGATTTGGGGCTCCAGAAATGAAATAAAAGAGGAAATTGGCTGTATTAGCATAAGAGGAGTCAGCCTGGAGTTGAATACACACATCACCCCCCCATGCTCCCAGCAACAGCACCACCCCTTCCCTTTCTCCTTATCTGATGCCAGCTATATATTTTTTTTCTAATTCGACTCTCCTTTGTTCCTTCATGAAGAAGACGAATACGTGAGGGGAAGAAAAGCGTATATGCGGCGGCCGTTACCTCTCGCCGAGCGAGAATAAGCTGCTGCCGTGTGTGATTGACAGCTCACTTTATTTCCCTCCTCCTCATTTTGTTTATTCGGGGGGAAAGGGGGGTTGTTTTTGCGCTGGTAAACTTGTGAATAAACTGTCTTCATCTTTGAAGAAATCTTACACCCACATTGGAGACACCCATGATATATTTTTTTTTAATATCATAAAAATGTATGTAGATCTTCTCAAATTCACTCAAGCATGCAAAGTCTGTCAACAGATTGTAATCAATAAATACTGTAGGTAGACTTTATTAATCATATGAGTTCAATAAAGGAATTAAATTTGACAATACACAGTACAAGTCACACCATATACTGTATGTGCGGTGCGCACATTATGTGGAGATGGACTTTTTGAAGAAACATCATGATCATCTTTTCATCTGTAAGTTTAAGGGCGTTCGCATTTGATTTGATTTTCATCGCCCTTAAAACAGCATAAAAGGGATATTTGTGGTGGTAATTTTAACTCTGCCTTGTGCGTAGGTGCATTTGTCATTGAGGTATGTGGTGTGTCATCTCGTCAGTAGTAAACCTCGCAAAAAATCGCATTGAGGAGTGATCAAAATGTAATTATATACATTACATTTTTGCATACAAGGCATTTCAAACCTTCTCCACAAAATCCTCTAACTCGCATGTAAACAATGGAGCATCTATTCCCTCATGACAGAACTTGCTTGCTTTTATTAAGTATTTTTGCTCTTTATGAAAAAAACACATTAAATTAAGAAATGAGCTGATTTTATTATTATTATTATTATTATTATTATTATTATTATTATTATTATTATTATTATTATATTGTTTATGCTTATGTTGCTATTAACTTATTTGTATTTCTTATACATTTACTCATGTACATTATGACATGAGTACCGGTATATCTTTTTTTTTTTTTTTTGTTGGCATTCTGTGCACTATATTGTTATTAGTAGTTGTAATGGTAATTGACATATTTATCAGCATGTTTTCCCAGAAGGCTAAGGATGTACCTTAGCAAGTGGGGTCCTCTGCTTTCACGGGTGCCAATAATGGTAGGCAGAGCGCCCCACCCCATCTTCTCCCCTAATTGAAGTTAAACAGCTGACAAATATAACCTCCCCGTCGCCCCTCCCACTGGTCCTACTTCTGTGTACCCCCGCGCACATCCCACTCCGACCCACAGATGCTTATAAATGTCAACATACGCTCCCACTTAGACTGACACTCCCCCGGGGACAACAGCAAGTGTTTCTTATGCTAATCACTTATCTTCTTACTCTGGCGGCCAGCTTTTGGTGCACACACACAAAAAAAACGGGGGTTGGTTGGGGGGGGGGTCAAAAGGGGGATAATGAGACCACCACATTTCAGCTAAGGTTAAGTAACCAAAGCTTACATGTGGAAGTCCAACTCTGACCGGAGGAGGTCAAAAAAGGACTCATGGAAATTCAAAACAGGCCCATGGAAGTCCAAAACTCATGACAATGCAGAATTGACTCAAATCCAAAACCGGCCAATAAAAGTCTCAAACCTACTTGTCAAAAACTCCCCAGTGGAAGTGTAAAGCCAACCCAGGGATGTCCAAAACCAAACCACAGAGATTCAAAACAGACTTGTGTCCAAAACTGGCCCATGAAAGTAGAAAAATTTGCCATATAAGTCCAAACTTGCACATGGAGGTAGGACACATAAGACTGAATTCTAAAAGAAACTTATAAGGCCAATCCATTGCAGTCCATAAACTATTGGAGGTCCACAATAGAATCAAGTCCTAAACTAACCCAGGTTAATCCAAAACCAACCCCTTGAGGTCGTAAACTAACCCTATGAAGTCCAAAACGGAACCACGGAAGTTGAAAACCTACACAGAGTAATCCAAAAGCAACCCATTGGAGTCCAAACCAGCTTATATGGAAGTTCAAAAATCCATATGTGGAAGTAGAAAACTTACCCATGGAAGTTCAAAACGTGCACATGGAGATCTAGGACTGAATTCTAAAAGAAACCTATAAGCCACTCCATGGAAAACAACTAGTGGTGGTCCAGAATAGAGAGAAGTCCTAAACTAACCCAGGGTAAGCCAAAACCAACCCTTTGAGGTCCTAAACTAACACTTCGAAGTCTAAAACAGAACCAATGAGTACATACCTGACCCTTGGACTGTCCCAACTGTCCCAAGTCCCAAACTAACCTAGAGTAATCCAAAAGCAACCCATGGGAGTCCAAACCAACCTATATGGAATTTCAATATCCATACGTGGAAGTCTCAAACTGGCCCATGGAAGTTGGAAGCAGACCCTTGAAGTCAATTCTGATCCATGGATGTCCAAAAACAACCCAAGGGTGACTCAAATCCAAAACCTTGCCAGGGTAATAAAAAAAAACGAGCACCTGCTGCCTTTTCTGCATCTCACCACTTGACGGCGCTGCCCCAAATCTGTTTAGAAGTGACGCTCGTACTTCCTTGGTGGTCCTTGCGATGTGCGGCCAATGTGTGATTTTTAGTCACCATGGAAACGGCGGGCGCCTGTGGCAACGGCCCGCCCACTCGCCACCATCTCGTTTGTGCGTGCGATTGTGTGTGTGCGCGCCAAGACGGCATGTAAGCTAACAGGAAGTGACACGGCGAGACGGGGAAACAATGGATCTTCGACGGCCCCCGCGTCCCACGCTCGTCCGCACTCCCTGGCCCGGAGCAGATAACCGGCACCGTGTCCAGGATCCTATCCCGGGCGCGTCCCTGGAATGGTTCTGCTCGAGGGGCTGCTCAGGAGTGTAGGAGCGGCGGGTGTATACCGCAGGGGGCCCGTGGGTAGCGGCGTAAAGAGATGCCGTCCCGTCTTGTCCGGTCAGACGGTGTGGCGGTCACGGTCCGTTTGCCGGAGCTCTTCATGGTCCCACGCTGTGTTTGGACCACTCGCTTTGGACGCTGTCTGAGCTCAGTGGGCCGGAGATAGAACCTTTGGAACAAAAGCGATTGAAACAAGTGTCAACAACAAGAAAAAGAAGAAGAAGAAGAAGAAGAAGGCCGTGTTAGGAATTGCTTCACGCTCGCGCCCTCATAAGTGAGTGCCCCTTTTGCAAGTGCTGCTCAAATGTGTTTCCCCAAATATGTACCGAATTTTGGGGATGTACGGAATTTTAGGGAAAGGTTATCCTCCATTATATGGTGAAAAAAAGTACCTGTGCCCTGTCTAAAATAAAAGTATTGCTTTGGCGCCATCCTTCTGGTGTGTGCACCTTGGCCGTTTTGCATGATGCATTAGCATCAAGCTAATGGACATTCATATAAGGCAAAGTCAGTGCTGAAGGACAGGTTGGAGTATGAGGATGATGATGATAAAATGATAATGATGAAGATGCTTGGGATGAGGAATAACGACGAAGGTGATGAAAGTGAGGATGAAGATGCTTAAGAAACATACTTCAGAGTGTTGAAGAAGAAAAAGTGAAGGAGGATGAAGTTGAGGATAAAGATGAAGATGAGGAGGATGAAGAGGCGCAACAACAATGACAAGATGGCCTCCGCATGCGAGCCGATCACAATTGGAATGAGAGGATAATGAAGACGAGGAAGTGTGGGCGCCGTCTGGCTCTGCTTGAAAGTCTCCTCGTTGGACATCACGCAGCGACGAGTGGGAATGTTGTCGTCGTCGTCGTTGTTGTTGTTGTTGTGTCGGCGTCCTGCGGCTCATCTGATTGGCCGGCGTGGGAAGCGCGCAACAATTCCCAGGCGGACAATCGAAGGCAAACTCGGACACGGGGATGCCGGTGCAATGCGCTTGTTCCAGAGCCGTGGGGGCGGGATTTGTCCCACTTTTCCGTAAGTGCTCGCATACGGAATGGACTTGGGAGATTGTGGCCGCAGCGCCGCTTCCCAAACGGGCTTTTCTCCGAGCGTGCAATCCCTCACGTTGGACACCATCTTGCGCTGCCGCCGCCGCCTAATGGCATCAGCAACAAGCGCCCCCGACACGTCTTCCTGTCCTTTTTGTCTCCTTTTTCTGACTTGACTTGTTCTTTTATTCCACTAACTTGTCTTACTCGGCCTCTCCCATTCTTCAAATTGGAGAATTCATGAAGCCTTCAAATGGACATAGGACTTATTGTAAATATTGTCAAATCATATTAGCATTAGCAGTGAGAACATTTCAAAAGAAAACAAATAGAAACGCACTGGAATTAGAGCTGTGAGTAGCTGTAAAGGGCCCTTGTGGCCCTGGCCATGTTGAGGCACTTGAACATAGGACAATAACCCTCAAAAATTTCAATAAGGAATATTTATTTTTCTTTGCAAACAATGCATTGCCATGGCAACAGCTTGCAATGAAATAAAAAAGCTTTCAATAACTTTTACTTTACAGGTGAAACATCCAAACTTTGAAGATGGTCGAATTAAAGCTGTAGGAGTTTGTTCAAATATGACCTCTATAAAAGATTTTAAAAAATGCCATACAATTCCAGGATAAATTCAAATTGGCGGACTTCCTGTTAGGTATAGCATTAGATGTGACTCCCAATTTTCACATGTTTAAGTCAAACGTACAATCAAGATTGTGTTATTAAAAATTTGTAGAGGGCGCTACTGAACCATTAATTGAAAATTGGACAAGACTTTCCAAAAATTGTCATGATTTCGGTTGGGTTTTGTTGTTTTTTCCGGAGTTGCTTTTGTTATGGATCAGGTTTGGTTTGTGTTTTGGTTGTTTTTCCTCTTGTTTCCTTGAGTCAGTCATGTTCTGTGTTTTTAAGTTGTTGTCCTTGTGTCATCCCCTAGTCTTAGTCTAAGCATTGTTTTGTCCACCTGTGTTGCCTACCCTTCCTCATGTATCTACCAATCAGCTTCCCCTGCCACTTGTCCCTCTAAGAAGCTGGACGCCGTGTCTTGGCCACTTGTGTCTTGCCCAGCTGTGTCGAATAACTGCCGATATGTGTGTGTATTTAGTTCCCTGTCTCCCCACTGTACTTTGTCGGTTCATTGTTATTTTCCTCACGTCATGCTGCCCGTTTTTGCCCTCAAGTTCCCCCCACGGTTTGCCTTGCTTGTTTTTTGGATGATGTTGTTTTTCTGAGTTAGATCCTTGCTTAACTCCTTGTTTTGTTTAATTAAATCTCTTTTTGGTTGCACCTCTGCCTGCTCTCTCTGTTTCCCTGCACCTAGGTCCACCACCACACCGCGCTCGGGAAACATTTGGTGATCTAACCCCCCAATTCCAGCCCTTAATGCTGAGTGTCCAGCAGGGAGGCAATTGGGTCCCATTTTGATAGTCTTTGGTATGACCTGGCGGGGGGATTGAACCCATGACCTCCCAGTCTCAGGCTGAACACGACCACTAGACCACTGAGCTGGTCATGTAGTCCTGATTTCTCCCCTTATCTTGTTATGGTTAACCTCGTCCACCTGCGTGTTTCTTCCCTTCCCATTACATGTGACCAATCAGTGCCCTCAGCCAATTGTGTTCCCCAGGTGTGTCTCGTTAGTGTTGGTATATTTAGTCAGTGGTGTTTGTTCAGTTGGCCTTGGAGCATTGTTGTCGCTGTTGTGTCTTTGCTAGCGTGGTCAAATCAAGTCAAGTCAAGATCTGCATTTTTGGTCTCTGGTCAAGTTGTCCTCGTCACAGTTTAGTCTCCTTTGTCTATGGAAGTAATTTTCATCTCAGTCAAGTTCATCCTCGTCTTCGTCAGAATTATCACGTCTAGTCGCCCATGTCACCATCACTCGCAGATAAAAGGGGCTGGTTCACAGAGTCATTCCTTCGGACATAGTTGTCTACGGAAATGGCGTTCAGCTTTGTTGCAAATGAACTTTTGAGTTGAATAAATCCACACAGAAGTACATTCTTATCTTTTGTCTTCTAAATTTCTTGATGAACTGCCGCTTTTAAGTGACAGAAAGTATTTCTGAGCACTTTTGCAGTTCAGCCTGAAGAACACTAGATTTAGTTTGAAGAAGTGTGCCCCCCCTGTAATTTCTTTCTGCAGCCGGATCAATGTGTTGATTCTCGTCCCCCGGCCGTGATGCTCGACTGGCGCCCGTGTTTGGGCGAGGCTTCCACCTGAGCGTGCTGGCGGCGTCACGGTGAGGGCATCTGTTGGCGTCTCGTGTTCCGCTCAGACAAAATAAAACTTCTTACATCAAAAGTCGTCCTTTTCCCGACCTGCTGTGGCCTCTTTTTTTTTTTTTTTTTTTTTTTTTTTTTTATCCCGCCGGCCATCTCCAAACCTCTTCAAGGGCTCCCCGCCCCTGCCTCCTGTGGGAAGCACTCAATCACCGTGTGAGAGAGGGGGGGGGGGGGGGGGGTTGTACGCACGTGTGCCAACAAAGCAGTCTCCGCGCGTCCGTCGCAAACCGGCACCCGCATACGCCGTCTCGGCATGATAAGACGAGCAAGGTAATCAATGCTGTAATGAAAGGGGGGCACTGAATGGGGGTGGGGGGGGGTCCTATCACACACACTCATCAATGGAATTTATAAAAGTGTGTGTGTGCGTGTGGCAGCGTGACAAACGCACCATCTTGTGCACGCCAGAGATAAGCACTAAATAATTGTGCCGTGACAGTCTTGAATAATGTCCAAATTAGACAGAAGGTGCACGTTTTCCACTTAAGGCAGGCTGGGATGATGATGATGATGAACACTGTGTGGGGGGGGGGGGGGGGGGGGGGGGGTTTGAGAGAGGGGGACCGCCATGATGATAATGAAGATGATGGAGATGATGATGTTGATGATGATGATGGAGATGGAGCGACCACCCCCCCCCAACCCCCCCGGCAACTTCTCCTTTCTTTCAAATACACGCCACTAATCCCATTTGTGTGTTGCTTTGGATGATCAAGGCCACATGCTACCTGCGAGGGACCCCCTGTCGAGTGGGGGCCCACACGCACACAAAAACATCCACGCACACGCGCACGCCTACCTCACTCACACGCACACTTCCATCCCAATGATCAAGTGTTTGATTTGGTGCTTCTTCCTCCTGCTGTCGGCGTGTGTGCGTGCGTGTGTTGTGCCGCATTAACAGGTTCGAGACGCAGAGGCGGTTATCGGGCCGCAGCATCTGTTGGTGTGTCAGGTGATGAGATGGAGAGGCGGCGGATGCCCGCGGGCGAGCGGCCCTCGCGCCCGGGCCACCTCAGACGGCTCCTTGCACGCGGCCAGGGGAGGTGTGCAAACAAACGGCGGCTGATAGCGTCTCTGCTTGTCACCATCGCTCAGGACCGCCATCTATCTCGTCGCCCCCACCCCCTGAACAAACACTCAGAGACATAAACACAAACACAACCTGCTCCCCCCTGAGGCCACCCCCTCCCTTGTGTTTTTTATTGGGACTCCATCCACCTGGTTACCTTGCGCCATTTGATGATTTGTAGCACCCGAGCTAACTTTGCCCAAGAAGAGAAAGTGGATAATTAACAACATACTCACACGCACACCCCCACAAACACAACTGAATGTGATTAGGTGACCATATCCTTAAAGGTATACTTTATTTATTTAGCCATTTTTGGCAGTCAAATATTTATATTTTGCCTATAATAAATTTGATATTTTCATTATTTTTCATGTCCAATTAGTACCTTTAAAAACACATTTTGCAACTTGCTGTCGACTGAAAATGACATCACAAGGGCTCAACCAATCACAGCTCGGTTTGGTCATGTGACATTCACAAGCTGAGCTGTGATTGCTTACCAAAATATTAATGTTTGACTGCCAAAAATGGCTAAATAAGTAAAGTATCCCATTAAGTCCTCGTTTTGGTGTAGCTTAATGATGATGTCAGCAGTACTGTGTGTTGTGCATGAGATTGTACACCCTATAAAAGTGCCCCTGAATTGCAGCCCCAATTGTAAATATAATTCGCATAGGCGTGTCATGGGTTGGGTCACCCAACCCCAGCCGACCCCCCCCCCCAAATGAACTGAGGGCTCCCTCTGCGGTGGGGGCGCCCGACTGGCGACGCCGCAATGAGCGACAGCCGAAGAGGAGGCCGAAAAGTGGATGAGATCAAATGGACAGATAAGCCAGGAGGAAAAATGGGAAAGTGGATGAATTGCCACGGGAGGACAGAGATGGGCGGGGGGCACAAAGAGCGAGAGGGTGGCGGGTAGTAAGAGTGATGATATGGATAGGAAACAGGAAAGGAAGGTGGCAGCCATTTTCTTCCCGCCACTATCGGAGGACGTACGTTAGCGTGACAACTCCACAAGGAAACGCAGCGGCTCCATTTCATCTACTTACTGATATCGATGCAAAGAAACAAAATGGCGCCTCCGTTTGTCATTTGGTCTTCTTCAAACTTATCACCATATCATCATATACCCCAAAAATGGAAAAAACACAACACACGCTCTGGTTTGATGGGGTTTAACAAGTGCACGCACACTCGCTTAACCTCTGTCACACGCACACAAACCCACAAAATAAACGAATGCTCAAAAGCCTTCTCCCAAGCGGACTCTCCACTCAGTTCAGTGTAGTTGATCCCGACCCAATTGCGGACTCCTCCACAGCGCCACCTGGAGCCAACTAAAATGTCACATGGCAGATCGATGGCCGCTCAAGTCCAGCTAGGATGTCGCCTAATGGACCGAGCCTGATCTAATCACGGCCACTCATTGAAGTTTCATCTCCAGCTTTCAGTCGGCCAAGAATATTTGGCGCGGCGTGAAACTCCATCCGCCGGCCAGCGCCGCGCTATTGAACCGATGACTTGTTCAATAATTCACAAGCTCGCCGGGCCGTCACCCTGGCCCGCAGGTTCGAAACTGGTTATTCCCAACCACTGTGCAGTCAGAAATTATCCAATTTGAATTCACTGCTCCCAAAATTAGTTCGTACAAATACAAATTTAATGCCACTCCCAGCTGAGGTTTACTCTAAAACTAAACACAAAAACAAAAAATTATACATTGTGTATGAAAACAACCAGTCAGACCGCTAGCTTAATGCTAACGCTAAAAATTATTTTTGTTACATGTTTCAAGTTACTTTTCCTATTATAAAATTTTTAAAAAGTAAGGGTGTCAGGCGATTAAAATTTTTAATTGTAATTAATTGCATAACTTCAATAGTTAACTCACCATTAACTCATTCACTCCCAGCCATTTTCACAGAAGCAGTCCTGTTCGCTCCCGGCTGTTTTACTGGATTTTGACTGATTTTGCAAGGCCCACAGAATATTGTGTTCAATTGCTTTAAAAGCATGGAACCCACCAAAAGAAAGATTAAAGTCTCTTCTTTCATCAGGAAAAAAAGTATGTTTCTATCCGTTACCGTTTTGCAGCAATTAGCATTAGAAGAGAGCTAAGTTTAATCAGTTTTCACAAATCTATTTAAAATTGTAAGTAATTGAGCTTTTTTTTCTACATGGCCCTGGTTGATCTCCTTTGCTCTGCTGCCACCTGCTGGCCGTTTGTGTAATAACTACCATTTCTGCAACCGTTCTTTTCAGTTGAGAGGCTGCATCAAAGCCTTCTGTATGCTCTAGCAAAAAAAAAAAAAAAAAACGTATAAATACGTCTTTGGGACACTTAGAACATTTAAAAAAACGTATTTATACGTTATTTGGAGTAAATGAGTTAATTGCAAATTTTATATCTGTTCTAAATGTACAGTAAAATATTTTTTTCTGTTTTCATAATCATGTTAACATAAAAGTGGGGAAAAAATGTTAAATGAATAGAAATAGGGCTGCATCTTTTAGTCACTGATACTGTAAATTCATAATAATTTATAAAATCGAGTTAAAATTAAAAAGATGTACTGTATTGTAAAAAACAAGTGTGATATTGTGTTGAGGTAATTTTTCTGCCACTAGATGGAATAATTGCATTGTAAGACATTGGTGACAGCTCAGTGCATTTTTCTTTTCATATTAAGTTATCTAATCTTTAACGTGAAGTAATTGTGAAATTCTGCACGCTTTTAAAATTGTAAAATCCAACTTGACCCCAGTCTCCACAAATATAATGCATTATTATTATTACATTTATTACTGCTAAATTTTGACGTGGATGTGTCTGCTGCGTTGTGATTGGAATTCCCCCAGTAATTGGCAGTCATTAATCGCACTTAAAAAAAATAACTGGCATTAAAGGAACTTAAAATTAGCTCATAATTAATGCACTAATTTTGACAACCCTAACAAAAACACATAAGTCAAGCACATGGTATTTTTGTTGATGTGCCTTTTAAGAAGCGTGTCATATTAACTGCATGCTCCTTGTCAGTGTTTTCATTTTCAATTTGTGTTCAACTGTTTTTCCTGTTCCATAAATTGTATCGGAAAACATCACACTCCTTGTTTCTTTTTCACTTCACTCGCTCATAACTCAAATTTTGGCTGGCAAGCGCTGGCGCATAAGTGGAAAAAGTGTTAAGCTGGCCGAGCTCGCTGATGGATGAGCGGGAAGATGGAGCGAGGTTCCGATAGCCGGGACCTAAAGATACGCTCTGATTCAGTGGCCGTCAGCAGCCGATAAGACGGGACAGTAACACTTCCAAGGATGGTGCCAAACCGCAAACCTAAACCTAACCCAAATTCATATAGATTACATATATTATGTTACTATTACCATGATGAAAACGTAATGTACTGGAGAGAAAAAAACAAGAGCAGATTATGAATCAGCACCCCCAAAAAATCTAGAAAAGTTTACTTGCATCTCTGATTAAAAAATGTACTTTAATCTAAACCAAACTAAACTCAAGCTCAATCAAGCTCATTTTTGTGGTATTATTTGCAAGTCAATGCTATGGCTGGACCTGTGCAGGTCCACTTGTCCAGGGCTCAGAGGGCGTGGCCGGCATTGAGAATCGATCAGCGGTCCGAGTCGCGGCCCCGTGCGCTGCGGCCCTGCCCTCATTAATGTGGTGAATGTGATTAGCGGGTGCAGCTTATCAGAAGAATCGCAGGAGCCGTCGTCCTTATCTCCACGCGCTTCCTGGGACGCCAGCAACTCATGGGACATGACGGATGCTGCACTGACCAAAGATGGAGAACATAAATTAGGATCAGTATGTTACATAAATAAAAGTGAATACATCAAAAAAATAATTGTCCAGTCATTTTTTCTATTAATGAGCATTTAAATCCTACAACAATTTAACGGTGCAACACTGATCTCGTGCGGATAAAAGGAGGTACTGCACCTTCTCGCTCTCTTTCTCCCTTCGTCCACAAGAGGGAAGTGTATCACATAACATTGGCCCTAATGCAGTGAAGATCAATATTTATGTAGTCATGTCTCATTTGTGTCCACAGCATCTTCCAAAAAAAAAAAAAGACCCTGAAATGGATGACTTCCTGTGACTTGGAGCAAGGCTTGTTGAGTCTTTGTGATAAATGAGTCTATAAAATGTCATATCATACATGTTTTTGCAGAGGCACACTTAATAAACATACTTGGTAACTGATTTGACTTCCGCACTACTAAGGTAAATGATTCCCTTACCTGTTCCTACTCATTGACTGTACTTTTGATGACATGTCAACGCACTGAGAGGAGGAACAGGCCATGCACGATAAAAAAATAAATAAATAAAATACAGTTCAGACTATTTTTACTTGTTTGCGCAACGCCCTAACTCGCGAGGCCAATCTTCTGACACGTTTGTTGTCTACCTGTCCTCGGAGGGGAACTTTGACCTCTCACCTTATCGTGCTCAACATATAAGCAAAACGTGAAGGCAAGTGTGACGGAAAAACTGAAGGGGTGTAACTTGCAGGTGTGCAAACGTGTGCACCTTCCTCAGCCAAAAAATCAGTACAATAAGTGAACCAGTTGAATAACCTGAGGGCATTTCGTCTGCTGTTGTATTTTTTTTTAAAAGCTGTTCCAAAGAGGTTCGCGTGTTTATTTAGAGCAAATACAGTGAACCCAGATGATCAAATATTACATTCAATCAGATTCATCAGTATATCGTAATATTTATTTGAGTACAGTAGCGTTCAATGATCACAATCATATTATCTCAATTTTACAAATTTGACAGAAAATAAATTGATAGACTAAGAACAATGTACCTAACTTTCCCTGTATATGACCGGAAAAAAAGGAACACACTTTAAAATTATGAACAATATTTATCCCTTTAAAGAGCTGCTTAGGGTACACTTTATGGGTAACTTAAAGGGTAACTTTGATAATTTATGCTTATTTTGTGACAGGGTGATTGAATCTACAGACTGTTATTCACTGACTATTGATCTTTCCACTTCTGTGATGTTTAATCATTATCTATATTTGTGTTGACGGACCCATACATTGTGTTTCTTCTGGCATTCTTAAAAAAAAAAAAAAAAAAAAAAAAGTCCGTGTTGAAAGTACACACAGCAAGAGCGCATGGAATACCCGGATGTTGTCGTCAGCTGTCTAAAACCAAGGATGAATCGGTTGTTGCTTGCTCGGCTACGAAAATATCCTAACCTGCATTTCGCGCCGCTATCGCAGAATACGTCAGGATCAGGGGGGTGAGTTAACAAGAACATAGCTGTTCCAATTTACAAAGAGAATCGCATTCTTCGGATGACCGTACTGGCGTACTCTTCTTTCTTCAAATGAAACAACCAACGTTCACGCGAGGTCAGTGAACTCAGCGACCAGCTTGACGTCATCACTACGCGAAACTCCTGCGTCTCGTTTTGACGACCACTGTCTTAATAAATTTCGGTAAATATTGTGAAATTGGCGGGGGGTTAACTCCAGCGACATGATAACGCATGTCAACAACCAGTTGTCATGATGTTTTAGATTTAACTCTTAAACGGCACCCGACGTTTAGGAGAGAAAATGCGAAATGAACCAGAAGTGAATTGCAAGTGTACAGAGGGATGATTCTCGACCGGTGCGTGTCTATTACAAGCTTCTATGTTTTGTTTTGGATATGAGAAGTATGTTTTTACTCGTACTTCCGTAGTGAAATCCGATACATACGACGCTAACATATGCACGTGAATGCAACACTCTGAAACGCCGATGTTTAATCTGTA
This sequence comes from Festucalex cinctus, assembly GCF_051991245.1. Taxonomy (NCBI): domain Eukaryota; kingdom Metazoa; phylum Chordata; class Actinopteri; order Syngnathiformes; family Syngnathidae; genus Festucalex; species Festucalex cinctus. The sequence goes on from NC_135426.1 coordinate 9,300,345, forward strand.
CTCTCAAAATATAGTATAGCGTGACACTATTTAATGTCTCTAGTATGAACTAATGATGCTGAGACGCCTTTAAAAAGTTGTCAATCTGATTTGATGCCTTAAACCACAACTACCTACAGACATCTAGTGGTGAACCTCATGGTTGTACAAACAAGATTGTTGCCTTTAGGATATGGGATTATTTCTTAATATTTTTCAGGCTTCCTGCAAAATAATGGAAACTATGTCATTTTATTTGCTAAATTTCCAGTTTAGGAAAGGTGTGGGGGGGGGGGGGGGGTTCACATATCAGATTTAGTTGGTATTTCCAGTTTGGGAAAGGTGCGGGGAAAAAAAAAAGATTCATATATCAGATTTAGTGGGTATTTTTTTAATGCCATCCTCAAAGTGATGAAAACTTCTCCCTCCGCAGACGATTGTCCGCCATGTCCCAGGTCACCCCGCCGCCCATTCTGACCGTGGCGCCCACGCGTGCCCTGTTGGATGAGAAACTCGGGGTGCAAGTGGACAATCTGCCTCCAGGAGCTCCGGTGACCTTGCGCTGTCTGCACCAGTCAGAGGACAAAGACTACTGGGAGGCTTACGGACACTACATCAGCGATGCCACAGGAGCCGTGTCTGGTAACTAAAACATCCTGAAATGCAAATAAAACATCCCGCTTGGGAACACTGCAGTCACATAGGAGCTGAATGTTTCGTTTTTGTCACTCTAGTTGCAGACGACGTGAGTTTAGGAGGAACATACAGAGGAAAAGAAGTGATGGGTTTGCTGTGGAGCATGCGCCCCGTTCCTGGGAGCCGCACGGGCCTAAGGTGAATAAAACCTACAGTCAGAGTGAACCCCCTCCTTATTGCGGGGGACGTGTTCCATACATACATTGCAATAGAGAGACTATATAAAACATAAAAAAATATATATATAATTTACCTCTCCTAGTCAAATGCTTTAAACAACTTTTTGAAGTAGTATTTTTGAAGTAACTGAAAACAATACTCAATTGTAGAGTTCTCTAAACCAGGTTGCTTCAAGTTGTTTTTGTAATTTATAGAATTTTTTAAGATGTTAATGTTGACAAAACCATGAATCCTCGAGCACAGTGGTCTTAAAATTGTGGCCCGGGGACCATTTGCAGCCCACAGGAAGATATTTTCTGTGACATCTGATCAAAGTTTAATGTTAAAACGATACACTAACATCACGATACGATATTATCACGATATTGTGGGGACGTTGAGCTCATACAAAAAAAAAACACAATATTGTGCTTTTGTACATTACAGCACTGCATATAAATAACCTACAATCTCTCATAAGAAAAACATAATATTGAGGCACTTACTTTCTAATGAGAAAACATGTTGAGTTCCTCCGCATATTGACTCGTTTCAATTCAGCTTATTACGTGCCCCTTTGGATGACCATTAGTGTGGATTTTAAACATATAAGGGCCAAAACACACGCCTTATGAAAATTAACTGCACTGAAAAACTAGCCACCAGTGGATGCTAGAACTGCACAAATGGAAATTAACCTGATTTTTTTTTTTTTTTTTTTAATATATATATATATATATATATATATATATATATATATATATATATATATATATATATATATATATATATACAGATGTGCTGCTTTTAATATCGTGATATGATGACAATATATTGTGGCAGTATTAATAGACTTGGACTTAGACTTGACTTTATTGATCCCTTTGGGATGGCTCCCTCTGGGAAATGTACATTTCCAGCAGCAATAAGAACAGATAATAAAATAAAACAATTCAATCAATCAATAAATAAGGTTATTACACCAGAGATTGAATTAATAATAATAATAATAATAATAATAATAATAATAAAAATAAAATAAAATAAAATAAAATAAAAATATCGCAATATCACGATATTGCCGTTATGGTTACATGCCTAGTAAACAGTGGCGGCTGTCGTTCATTTGAATGCGAGTTTTCTGATGTAATGGGCAAGAAAAATGCTGTTTTGAATCACTAAATACTGTGCCACTTCTAATCGACGTGATACTCAAATAGTTCAAGAGAGACTACTGTACAAATGAAGTTCTAAAGTTTAATCAATCAGACAATGATGGCACTGCACTCTTATAGGCATCAACGATAATGTCATTTTCATGACATATTAGCATTCTTTTCACTTGCCCGCCAGGCTGCGTAAGCGCAACGTGTGCACCCCCATGCTCTTCACCATCTCCGTGTACGACGGCCACGTCAGCCACGACTTCAGCAGCCGACGTCCTCTGGCGGAGGTGCTAACGGAGCGGTGGTACAAGGCCCCCGGGGTCCGCAGGGTCGAGGTCAATGACCGAGGCATTCGAGGGACCCTCTTCATCCCGTCAGGTCAGTTTGCGTTCAATTCGAGGACACCAAAATGGGTCAACGCGTCACCTGCATGGGTAACAGGAAGTCAACCACTGTGCCCACTTCAGGTCCAGGACCCTTCCCAGGGCTGCTGGATATGTGGGGGGGCGGTGGAGGCTTGCTGGAGTACCGCTCGGCCTTGCTGGCATCGCACGGCTATGTTTCGTTGGCGCTGGAGTACTTTGCGCCCGGCGAGCTGGCGACCGCAGATCTGGAGTTCAAATACTTTGAGGTGAGCGCACGCTCGCCTACCACAAAACACACATTTTCTGCAACACACTTTCATAGGAGAACAAAAGGAAAATGCATTGTTACAAAAATAGCCTTTGATATGTGTAAATCATATTTGAAACATAATATAACACTTAAATTTGTCATTCACTATTTTTCCAAACATTTTCGTATTTTCTGATAGTATTTTAATTGTTTCCAATATTTTTGTATTCTTTATGTTATAATTGTGTTTCTGTTTGTCAGTAATATTAGTATTTTTTTCATCTAACATTTTAAATCTAAATATTTTAGGATTTGTATTGTTTCTCTATTTACATTAATTTTCTCCTTTTCCTAATACGTGTGTGTGTGTGTTAACATTAGTGTAGTTTTCATCAAGTAATTTTTGTCCTAAAGTTTTGGTGTTCTTCATCTAATATTGTTTTAGTTTTCCTAATATTTTGGATTCCCCCACCCCCTCCCTATTATTTGTTTGCTTTCATTACAATGTAAGTTCTATTTTTCCGTAATATTTGAGTATTTATTGTAATATTATTGTATTTTTCTGTGATACTTTTTCTAGACAATCCCCCCCCCCCCCAATATTTGTGTATATCTATTCATTATTTTTTTTATCTTTGTCCTCTTGATATTTTTCTAATAATGTATATTTCATTTAGTATTTTCCACTTGACCTCTCCCTGTTTTCTCTATTTTTTCTATTTTTTGCCTCATATTTGTGTATTTTCCATCAACTATTTTCATTTTTTAATTAAAGTCATAATACTGGAAACATTTGAATGCAATAGACATGAATCCATAAGTATAAAACAAATGATTGATTGATGGTATAAATGTTTTTCCTGGCAGACGGCCTTTGACCTCATCAAGCAGCATCCCGCTGTCATTGCCAACAAAGTGGGAATTTTTGGCCTTTCCTTGGGAGCGGCGGTGGCCATCCATATGGCGTCCGAGCGCCCCATCAAGGTAAGCCAATTGCAACACTCGTTCGATTACCTCCACCAAGGGCAGTTGTGAAACTTGAAGTTGTTTGATCGATATGTCAACCCGTTTTACTCACAACGCTAATGAGGACGAAAAACATGAATGAATAGAATTAATTCTTCCTGTATCATATTTCTCCATTTGCAGCCTGCATGTTGCATTTGCATCAGTGGCAGCCATTTATTCCCACGTGACCAACTGGTGACCAGTATCCATCAGCCACAATTGGGGTAGGTTGTCTGCTCGGCACGCATTTTCCACCAGGGTCTGACATTAACCGGAAGGCCACCACCACAAAATGGCGGCCACTCAGAAAGGATTCATGTAGAGCCCTGCACATAAGTATACACATGCATAGAGTGTGGTGTGGTTACCGTGGCAACAGGAACACTCGTAAGATACGCATGGATGGGGAGCAGAATCTGATCTGGCGAGACATGAGCCTGCCCATCTCCAGCGACCTGTCCCGAAAAACCGATGTAAGTTCGCGTTGGATACAAAACGTCGCTAGTCGGGCGGGAATTAGCAGCGCCCTTTGCTGGAGTAACTTTTGTTGTTGTACTTAACAGGTGAGGAGAATCAACTGTCCGCTCTTGTTGGTCATTGGCCAGGATGACCAGAATACACCGGCTGTGGAGTATGCAGATGATGTGAGTGCACGCGTACGAATAATTTTTTCTTTCTAATGATTAATTCATCAACATTTTACTGAATTGTTAAATCAAGCAATTTAAATGTAGAATTTTGATGTTTACAAAAAATCAATTAAACAATGATGTTGTCAAATAAATAATGGATCAATGCAGTACATTTGAATCATTTACGTAGCAAATATTGTTGCTAGTCTAATGGCAGGAGTGCGGGATTGAAGACGTAAACTTGTTGTTGTGACTTATTGTGCACACGTCAGATCGAGCAGATGATGCTTTCTGTGGGTAAGGAGCACCTGCTGACCCGTCTGGAGTATCCCGATACGGGACACCTGATCGAGCCGCCGTACTCTCCTCACTTCCGTGCAACCAACTTCATGTGGGACCGCAAGAAGGCCAAAGGTATTCAGCAAAAACCAGACAGCAAGTAAACCTTCAACATTTCTTGACAATAATATATGTGAGCTCACTAGTCTAAACATGACATTCTGATTAATATTACATTTGTGGAACAAGAGTTTTGAAGCAAAATCCAGCCATTTTTATCCATATCAGGGGGCGGCCATTTTTCCACTTATGTCGACTGGAGATGACATCGCAGTTGCTCAGGCAACGACCAATCACAGCTCATTTGTTTTCTGAAGCTGAGCTGTGATTGGTTGTTACCCGAGACCTGAGCAAATGTGATGTCATCTTCAGTCGACAGCAAGGGCAAAATGGCTGCCCCCTGAGACGGCTAAAAATGGCTGGATTTTGCTGCTTAAAAATAATATTAACCAGAATATCATATTTAGACCAGTGGGGCTGCACAGAACATATTATTGTCAAAAAAAAGGGGGAAAAAAAGGTTGATTCCACTTTAAATAATTATTCAGTGAAAACATTTTGTTTAGTTGTAACATGCTGTTTGAGATGTGATCCACAAGGGGGAGCCCTCGTAGCACCATACTGCGAGACTCACTTGTTGTGGTGTTTGCCCGCCCAGTCACCCTGCTGTGGGGCGGCCAAACCAAAGCCCACTCGGACGCCCAGGAGGACTCTTGGAAGAAGATATTGGCCTTTCTGCAGCGGCATCTCTACTCGCCACAGGTTCCCACAGCCAGGATGTGAACTCGTTTCCTCGCCAACACGACACGACACGCACAAGTCACACTTGAACACTCCCAATCTGGAGGTTTGCTTGAACCACACTACTGGAAGCATTAGCATGAGCAGCATAGATTTTAAGCATGAATGTTTTTTTATTACTCTTACTTCCACTTGGGACAGCTGTACCGGATTTGTATTATGTGATGTTTGATTTTCCAAACAAAACACAACAAATGGGTCCTTTTCACTGCAGCGTTTTTACTCTTTTAAGCATTATGTTGTAGAAACATTTGATCCGTTCAAATCAATTAATACAAATCACTTACATCATTTATCTGTAATAACAGGATTTCCAATTGAGGCTCACCTCAGCATCACTCCTTAAAGAGACAGTGTGTAGAAATGTTTGCCTTCTAGTGGTGAACTAATAGACTGCAACAACTTAATTGAGAAGAAGCATGTGTAGACCACACACTTTGCAAAACTAGCACCAAATATTACATTTGCAAAACATGTCAACCTCCTGTCAAGTCAAACTCAACTAGTGTAATATAATTGACAACTAGACCTACGATTATCTCATTAAAAAATGTATGTTGTGATAGAGCATGTTATTGAAATGAATAGTGTGTTTTTAAAATGAACATTGAATAATAAAATATTTCTACACACTGTTCATTTAACATCAAGATGCTACAAAATGGTACCAAATTTGTTTGTTCGTTTGTTTGTTTGCTTTGATAACCACCTAACAAGGTTTATAAGTGCCTATAGATGCCACACGATGGCGGCAAATCACACGTTTTGTCCAAGTTAAGATTCACAGTTCACTTCACCATACAGTACCGGTAGTTTATGGATACCAAAATGCCATAAAATGGTGATGATGACTCTCATATCTTGGTAGAGGTTTCAAAGAAGAAGAAAAAAAAATCTGTACCAAAACACCAATATGGTTTGTGGGGGTTCACTGCATATCATCAGTCCTGGTGACACATTTGATTGACATATCAGATTATATTTTAACCATTATATTTGATACTTATATCATTTTGAGTATTTTGATAGAGACTCAACCAAAACCTGCATAATGCTCATTTGTGGCCATGAAATTGGTTTCATGGTCGCATAAAATAAAAATAAGAAAAAATCTAATTATCATTCAAACAAGTGTACCTCTGTTCTGTTAAATAGTAAAGAGGACAAGGAAGTGTTGTTAGATACACTTTTTAGACAAAAAAATAAATGATTGCAAATGTTGCACTTTGATGAGTTGCCACTAGAGGGAGACATGACGCCAGTGTGCAGGTGTAAATGATGGTTTGTTTTTTGTCACGTGATTAACTTTCTAATCATAATTTTTCATTTTAGCAATCGCACAGGGACATTGTTGTGCTGTGGTTGCACATTTGTGTCACTGACTTCAACGCGGAAACATGCAGAAAATGTCCACAGCCCTCCCTCACGCACACACACACACACACACACGAAGAGCGAGAGGCAGAGGAGCTGTGAAGGGAAGCTTTGTGAGGACATGAAGGCTGACTTGTTTTGGACAGAAAAAAAAGGAAACACTTGCACAGCATGAAGGTTGTTTGTCAAAGGGGACACTCACTCTTTTGTGCAACCGCACGCACACGCTAGCACACAAAATCTTTCAGGTGTTTACAAGAAATACTCTACTGAGCCACAATGACTTCAAATATTCTGATTTCCGATTCAAGTACAAGGCGGATGATTTATTAGCACATGACTCAGTTTGATGACAAATTCATCAAATTTACTTCTTGCTATACTGTACTCCATTTTCTTCATAGAATAACACGATGTACTCTTTTCTTGTACTTCATGTCAAGTCAAGTTTATTTATATAGTCCTTAAGTGTCGTGTTACATTTTACCCAAATTGTATGATTTCCAGGAATTAACCCCAAAAAATGCACAGTGGTAACAAAATGGCCAAAAGTGGTGTAAACAAAATAATATATTGAAAAGTTTCATGATATTTGCATTAACAAGGGAAGCGAGTTGTACATAACTTGGTCAATATGTTCCCACATGAGGAGGGTTCGACAAGTGTCTGTGAATTGTGGAGTTTTTCAGCCTGCACCATATACAGCTGCGGTTGAGCGCTTCCGGGGAGAGCCGAAGAAAGCCGAGCGCTTACAAGCCCGAGGCACGCCCTCAAAACGGCAGCAAGATGCTCGAGCGTCCGTCAGTCACTTTCAGTCAGTTTGTCAGCTGAAGAAGAAGAAAAAGAAGATGACGGCCCTGAGCAGCTGGGAGCTTTGCGTCAAGTACGCCCTCTTCGTCTTCAACTTTATCTTCTGGGTGAGTCAAAAACACATTTGAATATATTTTCGTGTTTGCATTGATCAGCTCACAATTCTTATTCAAAAGATTTCTTATACTAATGGAAACACGTCAAAGAATTAAAATCAGTTTCTTCCTTAATTAGTTTTGAAAGGATCCCTTAATATCTGGCGACAACAAATGCATAAACATAAATACATAATACAGAAATGTAGTTATATTAATGATTACATTAGGAAAATATTGATAATTTTCATACTTCTATTTTTCTTTTCAAAGCGCATGAAAATGAAACGCCTGTATTATTTTTACGTGATTAAAATTATTATTATGTTTTTCAGTAACTACTCGTTACTTTTATAAGTCTCAACTTAATGACGTGAAGTCTCAGCATGATTCTTGCGTGACTCGAGAGAGTATTTGTGACTCAGGTCCACTAGGTGGTGCCATTTCTCTTTAAATTTGAAAATTGTATTTATTTAGTGGGCGTCGCAGTGTTGTTTTTCTTATTTTAAATGACCCACGGTGCGATATGTTTAAGCTAATTTCACTACAATGTTATGTTAAATGTATTATTTGAACGTAATTGGACAACATTTTGTTAAACTTCTCAGTTTTAGTTTTCATATTGTTGCTTTCTGACATGTTAAACAGCAATTACTTCAAATATATAAATAACTATAATACAATTTGACACATTTGTGTCAGTGAACATCATCTTGCCTTATAGATGTTTTCCAACTTTTTTTTTTTTTTTGTCATTTCAAAAGCACGATATTCAACATTATAGTGGCAGTTTTTGTGGTCTGTTTTGCTGAAGTGAAGACTTGAACTGAAGGAAAGAGTGGGAGGATTTTACTTCTTTTTACGAGAGGGCATTAGAGGGAAAAAACAAAGCTGCTGTTGTCAGTCGGACATGAGGGAGTAAACCACGGAAACTCGTCGTCATCACCTAAATGCGGTACCATGTCAATAATCATATTTAAATATACTATACGTGTACTGATTGACATCACCTGGCTCGCCCTTCCCCCATGCGAAAACCCGCCCTCCTTCCTCTCACTTCTCCAGGTGAGCATGAGCAGGGCGTGGCTCTCATAGAAGAAACTTTCCTTCTCTTCCTCTTGGTTTGCGCTCGTTCACTCACAAGCTGCGAGTGTGTTCAAGTGTTTTCCACCTTTTGGATTAGTTGAACGTCAAATTTGGTCATCATGGGGTTTCTGCAGTGCATCAAGTACCTGCTCTTTATCTTCAACTTCCTCTTTTGGGTACGTCAAACATTTACAAACGTTTTTCTCAACGAGATTCATTTTTAGCTTGTGGGATTTGCTCTTGAGCGATTAGCTGAATGTTCTCACCTGCGTGTGCGCGCGCACAGTGCCTATATTGTTTGTGCTGTACGTAGTGCGTATTTGCATGAATAGACTGCGCACACTCCTCACATTCAAATTGTGCGTTTGCCTTTTTGTGTTGTTCGCCTTCGTTTCCCATGTGGCCTCGTGAGTCATAGTTCAAAGGTTGTCCAAAAATGTTCATTAGCCAAATGAAATACCGCACTCATCAGCCATTACAAGTCGAATTAAGTCACTTGGCTGCTTTTGTTATTCCCACGACGGCCATTTTGTTAATTTTTTATTTATTTATTTATTTACAATAGATGGTAAAATACGTTTTTCATTAAAAGTATAACTTTCTAATAATTTGAAATTATGACATATTTCCATATTTGAGACAACCTTTAAAAATTTAGGGTGTTAACCTTCAAAAATGAAGTAAAATTTGAAAGCATAATTTTAAGTAATAAAGCTAATTATTTATTTTTTTTATTTTACTTTTGGTTTGCTTCACCAGCTGTTTTTAAGTTTACTGCTGCCATCTGAAGATGTCACGTGTACGTCAAGTAAATTTTTTGTTCACTACAAAGCCGGAAAGTCTGAATTTAAACTCGTAAGTCAAGCTAGCATTGGATACATTTTTGTTTCTGTAACATTTCTCTCATGTCAAATGTTTCTTGTCTGAAAGGTTGCGAAATGCTTCCTTTTGACGTGCGTAAAGTGCAAGAAATGGTGTCAAGTAACGGGAAGGGCGACGGGCGGCTCCAAGTATAGCAATTAGTGGCGAGGGAGGGTGTCGTCCTCATGGCTCATGTCCCACGAGGCTCGCCATCGGCATCATCATCATCATGGGAGTTGTTGCATGAGGAGACGTCAACAATGTTTTCTGCTTTCTGAGACGTTGACTCATTGTGGTGACAAACGGCACAACAATTCTGCTCTGACAACATCCAAAGGGAAGCAGCGCTAGCAATACCGAGCTAACATTAGCACTGTCAACAAGCTGACGTTCGCCATAAATTCTACGTTGCTATAGCATGACAAGGCCCATTTGTGGTGGTGGTGGTGGCGGTGGCGGTGGTGGTGTTTTTTTACAGTCAAGTCGTTTTGAAAGTGGAGTTCCCCTTATTGGCATCTCTTTTAGAGCATTTTGCATTTGGGGAAAGACCAATTGGCGATCAATATTTTGAAGAATTTTTTTTTCCTTTTTTAATCTGGCCACCAGTAATATTTCAATTTAAAACTGTTAATTTCAGGGAAATGTTTAATTTTCAGTTAACTTTACAGGAGATTCAACCCTGGAACCTCTCTGCACATTCAGCTTTTTGTATTATTATTATTATCATTATCATTATCATTATTATTATTATCATTATTATTATTAAAACAAAGATAACTGAAAATTTAACATTTCATATATTTTTGAAAACTTTATTTACTGTAGGGAGTATTTGCTTACATTTCATTACATGCTGATCCTGCAAGAGCCGTGAACTTCTTTGTTAGAATTTTAAAACCCTCTATTGCCTAAGATTTAAAAAAAAAAAAAAAAAAAAAAATCTAATTTGGATTAATCTTTCAAGAATATTGTCTTGTGTGAAAACAGTCACAGCCAGTGGAAAAAAATTAACTTGTTGTGAAAAGACACAGTACGTAAATTTCCCTCTAAGCACTCAAAAACAAGACTGAGGGCTTTTGATGCACAGCCTGGAAATCATTCATCCCTGTACCACTTGACGTCTGTCAAGAACGGGGGTATGGCTTGCTAGGCTACTTTTGATGGCCAAATGAATTTTCAGATAAAAGCGTCTAACTCGGCTCATGGTTTGACTTGAATGTCTGGCTTTCTTTTTTTTTTCTTTTTAAATATAAATATACACAAATTCGCCATTCCCTCAATGGAACTAACTGCATCATCTTTTCTTACAATTGTGTAATGAGATCATATTAGCCAGCGTGGATCCGGTTGTTCTGCATGATAGTCCAGGAAGAGCGCGTTTGTCTTCATTCCTCAGTCAATCAAGGCAGCGCTCGATCATCTGTTGCAGGTCAACTGTCGATTTGTGAGCTCATCGATTGGTTTCCTTCTTGTTGTGTAGTTGGCTGGGACCGGCGTGTTGGCAGTGGGACTATGGTTGCGCTTCGACAGCAGGACGTCAGGACTGTTTGAGGGCGAGGATTCGCCCTCCGTCTTCTTCACCGGTAAGAACCAAATGCCCGTGCTGGTTGCTCATCGTCTTTTCTTTTTCTTTTCTTTTTTTATAAAGACAATCACATGTCAAAATAAAGCTAGAGAAGACACAATGGGAGACTTAAAGAGAAAGTTGAGTCCAAAATGTTCTTTACAAGTATGTTCTATGCGACCCCACTGGTCTAAATGCACTATTCTGATTAATATTGCATTTGTGGAATATGAACGAAGCAGAAAATTCCACCTGTTTCACGGCTCAGTTTGCAAACATCACATAACCCAAATCAGAAAACGGCAGGTGAGCCTTGATTGGTCATTACCTGAGCACTGAAAAACTTTCCTTTTCAGTCGACAGCAAGTGGCAAAATGGCTGAAGTGGATAAAAATGGATGGAGTTTACTGCTAAATTCATCTTCCACAAACTGGGAAGAATTGGACCGTTTTTAATTGCCATTCACTGGATTTTTTTTTCGTGGAAATATGCAGAATGTTGAAAAATTGGTTGCAAAGATGTTCTGGATTTTTGAAGTTTGAATGGTTATAAATATCAAATCAATGTTTGATTGCATTATTTGAACATATGGGCAAAACATATATTTTTAGTTACAATAATATTTTTTTAAATAACTATATATTAGGGGTGTCAAGCGATTAACATTTGTAATCCTATTTAATCGCGTGCTTTCAATAGTTACCTCACGATTAATCGTAAATTCTGTATGTTCTATTGTCTAATAAGTTTTCATACTCGTCATAAAAGTGGAAAAAATGTTAAACTAATAGAAATATGGCTGCATCTTTTAGTCATTGATGCAGTAATTTCATAAAAATGATAAAATTGAGTTAAAATGAAAAGGATGTACTGTAAAAAGTGTGCTCTTGATTTGTGTTGAGGTAATTTTTCTGCCACTAGATGGCATAATTGCATTTGTAAGACGATGGTGACAGCTCAGTGCATTTTTCTTACTTAATCTTTAACATGAAGTAAGTTATGAAATTCTGCACATTTTTAAAATTGTGAAATACAACTTGACCCCAGTCTCCACAAATATATACATGATTATTACATTTATTACTTGTAAATTTTGATGTGGATGTCTTCTGCGCTGCAACAGGAATTCCCGTGGTACAGGCGTTCCAAGTAAGGGGCGCTCATTTAAAATAAATAAATTAGTGTTATAGAACTTTAAATTAACGCACTCATTTTGATACCCCTAATAATATATAAAATGTACGTATATGTTTGACATTCACACAGTTACTTGATTGATGTTTTTGTTTGTAAAAAAACAAATAAAGTTGTGGTGTGAAGTGAGGACATGAGGCGGCCCGCGTTGACAAGTGAGGAGTTGTCTTGGCTGGCTTGAGGGCGACGCGCTCCCTCCGTCCGTCCGTCCGCCGCCGCCCACGCCTGGCGGGCAAACAGCGGGCTCTTTGTTGCTCGCCAGGAATGCGTCTTTTGTGGAGGCTCCTCCGCAGCGGGAGGGGCGGTGACCTCCCCGCCGAGGTCACTGTGGCCTGTTGACGCTCTACGACGTCACGTGCCACGCCATATTCACCTGTTGACCTGACCTTTGGGAACCAAAAATCAACAACAAAAAGCAAAACCTTGATTTCAAATACCGTTTTTTTTATTCATTACACTAAGAAGCCACAAGATGGCAGCAAAGCGCTACGTAGTGCACAACACCGATGATTTCAAAACACTTTTTACAACTTCACTACACTAAGAAGCCACAAGATGGTAGCAAAGCGCTACGTAGTTCACAACACAGATTATTCCAAAGCAATTTTTACAATTTAAGTTAAATTGAATGAATGAGTGAATGAAAAGGGATTAATTGTGTTTGCGCTTGTAGGTGTGTACATCCTGATCGCAGCTGGAGCACTGATGATGGTGGTCGGCTTCTTGGGATGCTGTGGGGCCATCAAGGAGTCTCCGTGCATGCTAGGATTGGTCAGTTTGGTTTTGTTTTTTTCCTGGTCTTTCTTTACTTAAAACTAGGCAGCTATAATTATTTTTTTATATCCTATTTCATTAAATCATTTGTCATAAATAATAAATTAAGAATATAAGTATTTATGTAATTGTACTGTGCACTCATTTCCCATGTATAAAAAAAAAAAAGGTTAATCATAACTACCACTAATGACAAAATTAAATGAAATTCAGTGAATTTTGTTCAACAATTTTGTATACTCTTAAATTTTCAGTGTAATAGTTGATAAATATATTGGTTAGTTGAAATTGTTTTTATAATACTGTATTTGTTTACCTTATAAATTTATTGCAAATTAGTGTTCCCTTGCTATAACGCGGTTCACTTTTCGCAGTCTCGCTGATTTTTTTAGTGCAATTTTGCATGTTTGTTTTTGTGTTTTTTTTTAAACAGTATAGGCTAATGTACCTGTTTATATATGAAGGTTTGAACATAGTGTTTAAATGTGAGAAAATGTAAATGCCTAGATGAGAAGTGTGTAAACTGTGTGGTGTGGGGTTTTAGAGCCTTAAAATATTTATAATGTAAAACATACAGCTAACTACGCCGTTTCATTTATTGCGGGTATTTTTTGCAACCTAACCCCAGCGGAAAACGAGGGAATACTATTAGAAATATAAAACATTATTTAAAAATGGGTCAATATAATTCAACAAATGATGGCCCATCCATTTAAAACATGAAGCAAAAACGTTTGTTCCTGCTGAGCATTGCAAAAATTGTTTGTTTTTTTTGTTTGTTTGTTTTTTTCCCCCCCTCTTGCAGTTCTTCCTGTTCCTGCTACTGATCTTCGCGGCGGAGGTGGCGGCAGGCATTTGGGGTCTGTCCAACAACGAGAAGGTGGTGGACGAGGTGACAGAGTTCTACAAGCAGACCTACACCAACTACAAGGACACCCGGCAGGAGGCGCTCAAGGAGACCCTCCGCCTCATCCACTTTGGCGTAAGAATCACAAACGGTCCCGTTTTCTAACTTTCAACTAAAGTTGAAAAACGACATCCTGTTTTAACGGCGACGCTTTCCTGTCCTCAGCTGAACTGCTGCGGGCCCACGGGCACAGTGATCGATGCCGCCAAGGACATCTGCCCCAAGAGGGAGGGGCTGGACTTTCTTGTTACCACGGTAACCACAAGTTGACCTCCCACGGACACCATTACAGGACATCTGCGTGACTGACTTTTTTTTTTTTTGGGGCATACAGAGCTGCCCGGCTGCCATTGAAGAAGTGTTCAACAACAAGCTGCACATCATCGGAGGCGTGGGCATCGGCATTGGTGTCATCATGGTAAGAAGAACGTGGCCAACATCACATTCTTGCGCTGGTGAACGCATCTTCACGCACGCATTCGTGATATTTTCAGATCTTTGGCATGATCTTCAGCATGATGCTTTGCTGTGCCATCAAGAGATCCAGAGACTTTGTTTAACCCCCCCATTGCGCCTCCTCCCGCCTTCAGTTTTGTAACAAACGCTTTTTTTTTCCTTTTTTTTTTTTTTAAATAAACTCGCGGCTCGGAATGCACGCAGGACGGCCATCTTGGACGCGTGAGCGCGTGGCAGCCCGAGACGGCGACGGTTCAAGTCACTTTTCACCTTCTGTGTTGCACTTGGCACCAAAAAAAAAAGCGTTTTCATTTTGCTTGTCTTCCCGATGGGCGTTCACGTACGTAAACACGCTAACATTTAGCCTCTTTAAATTTTATTGTGACTAACGTTTTATGTTTACTTTTTGTGTTGAACTTTTTATGCCAAATAAATGCCAAATGAACTAAAAAAAAATTAAAATGTGATGACGTTCAGAAGCACGGTGGATGAGTGGTGTCAGCAAAAGAGAACTGAACTGAACCGAAGTGTAGTGAAAATCGCTACGGAATCGTATTGCATTCACTAGGATAAGGAGAAAAAAAAAAAAAAACTTTTTAATTTATTTTTTTTCTGCTGTTTTTCTGAATAATTTTTTAATAATTTTACTGATTTTGTTGTTTGTTTTTAAATGACAAAAGATATTATTCCGAAAAACAAAACAAAAAAATTATTCTGAAAAACAGAGCCCCAACTTCTGTTTTTCAGTTTGTTTGTTTTTTTGTTTTTTGTTTTTTTTTTTTTTTAGGGGGACGACCTCGGATCTCTGAACTCCAAATGACTTGTTGCAGACCACTGACCTGTATATATGACAGGATAGCCCATGCACGCCAGTGTGTTCGCGCTCTGTTTTTTGGAATCATTTTTTTTTCTCCTGTTTTTGTCGCTCTCGCTCTCTCGCGCTACATACGTGTGTGTGTGTGTGTGTGTGTGTGTATATATATATATATATATATATTTTATGACAGAAAAAAATTCAGAAAATTTTTTAAAAATACAAAAAAAACAAAGCTCCCAAAAAAATTAGATTTTTATTTTCTTTTTTTCCCCCCCAAGTGACTGCAATACGCTTCCGTAAAAATCAGCGTTTATTTACAAAAAAGGAAAATTTAGTCATCCCAGGCGAAGTCGTACGGCTGAAAGGCGTCTCTGAGCTGCGCGCACGCCGTCTCCTCCTCAGCTCGGCTTTGTTTGCACTCCTTCCAGTCAGCTCGCGTGGGAATGTTGAGCAGCGCCTCGCTGGCTAGAACCTCCCTGCCAACAAAAACGCTGTCAAGTGGATGCCATGCTGACAATCGGCACAAGGGCGGCGCTCCTCACCTCCCAAACTGCAACGGGAAATTCCTCTGGATCCGATAGAAGAGCTTCTCCCCCGAGTCAAGCTCCACGTAGAAGTACGGCGTTCCGGGCGGGGCGATCTGCGCGCACGGACGGCTGTTAGTGTTGCGTGAGCCGGTGCAGGAGGGAGCGGTGCAGATTACCTGCTTGAGATCGCTGTGTTGCGGGATCTCCATCAGGTCTATCTGCTGCTCCTGAGCCTGCACCACGAAGGCCTCCTTGATGTCGTCAGTAGTGCAGCGGTCCAGCGGCACCGGGACCACCTGACCAAAAAAAACTACCTCAAAGTTTTGGACATTGATTGATTGTCCCAACAATTATCTCATTTAGAGCTGTCAAAATTAATCGACAACTATTTTAGTTGTTTGAAGCCATTTTTTTTTTTAAATTAATTTAAAATTGTCTAAATGCTCTGATTTTCACCGTAACAGAGCTGGGTATCGATTCTAATTTCATTGATTCACAAGAGTTCAATCTGATTAATTATGAAACATTCTTAAATATCAAAAACATGATTTAAAAACTCCACAAATAAGTTCCAACGTAAATTTTGTGGAGGCAGTACATGGTCAAATGACTTAGTTTATTAATGAAAGTAACACGTAATCAGTTAAGTGTTTCACAAATATTAACATGAGCAAGGATGAGATAAAAATATTATCATAATTCAATAATTGTAAATATAAAAAGATTCTGAATTGCCATAAAGTGCAGTAAGTCAGCTCTTTCATAAATGTAGGAAAATACTTTTAAATTCACGTTAACAGTAAATTTCAATAAAACGGTAAGATACAAAAAAATCAGCCTTTAAAATTCTATTAGAATTTATGGGGGGAAATGAGATTTAAATCGATTCATGGTTTTATGAATATTGGGCTTGAAAAGGACAATCTATTATTTGATTTTTTTTAATTTTTTTTTAAACCCAACGATAACAGTTCACTAATTTGTCATCATTTATGAAAGAACACTTGTTTAATCAAAATAATTTCCAAACACCTATTTTTTTTTTTTTTTTTTATAGAACCGCAATACAAAGTACGAAATAAACAGCAATCACTGGTTAATAAAAAGTAATTGGAGAGGGGAAAAAAATGTTTTTGTACTACATTTTAAGTGCAAAATGAAAATCTGCTGCAATTGGCTGGCAACCAGTTCAAGGTGTACCCCGCCTACTGCCTGAAGCCAGCTGGGATAGGCTCCAGCACCCCCACGACACTTGTGAGGAGCGAGCGGTTAAGAAAATGGATGGATGGAAAATTAATCTGGTTAATTGATACTAAAAATATTCATTAGTGACAGCACTAATATCCTTCCATGGGCAAATTGGACACTCACTTTTCCAGCATGCAGGCCAGTGCTATGTAAAAGAAGTGGGATGAATGTGACCAATGGCCTCCATGGAGCTCATGTACCTGAATCTGCAGGTGCTGGCTCCTGTAGTTCCTCTCAAAGATAACGCAACGCTCGCCGCGGCTCTTGTAGAAGCTCCCGAGCGCCGCCTTGTACTTGTCCATCTCCTGCAGAACCTCGGAGGCCAGCCCCACCGTGGACTGGTAGTGTCCGATGGGCAGGATGAGAACGTGTCCCGCGTTCAGCCCGCCTTTGGCCAGCGCCAGGTAGCACTGCAGCACAAGGTCGCGGTCAAGACTGCGGACCGGCGCGAGGTTGCCGACACGTGTGCGACGTACTCACGTTTGTCCCGATGCTGACCACCAGGTGTTTCTCCACCTGCGGACTCGCCAGGCAGAACCAGCACTCGCCGGGTGGGAGAGCTACACAAGATATTTGGGGCCCGTTTAGTTTCCCAGGATGATCCCATTTTGCAAGGTTAATTGATCCAATGTGATTTTACGTTGCTTGCGAGGTTGCTTGCGTCCCGCCCAGTCGCCCTCCGGCGGTCTCTTCCTGCCACGCCCACGGGCGCCACGTCCGCCCCCGCGACCCCCACTGAGGTCAAAGAAGAACTGAGCGCTCGGCTCCTGGGCGGAGGACAAGCGGAGAAGTCGTGTTAAAGTGGCCATGAGCCAGCGTCACGTCGGCGTACTCGCACCTCCTCCTCGGTGGCACCCAAGCCGCTCTTCAGCGTCTCCTTCTCGTCTTTGGCGAGCCGCCTGTACGGGTTTTCCGTCACGTCCTGCGGCTGTTTGACAAGCTCCAACGGATCCATCGTCTTCATGGGGATGATGTTGAAGGCGTACAGGTACTGTGCAGACAAATATTCATTTTTAACCATTTATAAATTTAAATTTGAATCAAACGAAATTCAAAAGCATTTGTCTTGAAATTATTTTCACATTAAATGGCAAAATAAGAAATCATTTAAAATAAAATTGCATGTCAAGTACGCAAACTTAAATGCAAAATATTTTATTGAATTTAATACAGAATTATGTTTAAATATGATTTTATTCAATTTATATTAAAAAATATCTGAAAAACTTCACAAACTTTTGCAGATACATTTATTTTTACAAATATAATTGGCAAAAGAATTACATACTTAACTCATTTGCTACTAAAAACATATATACGTTCTACAGTAAATGTTTTACGTTTTAAATGTTTCAAGTGTCCCAAAGACGTAATTATTCGTTTTTTAGTTTGTTTGTTTTTTATGCTGCATACAGGCTTTGATGCAGCCTCAACTGCAAACAATGGTTAAAGAAATGGTAGTTATTACTCAAACGGCCAGCAAGTGGCAGCAGAGCACAGGAGATCAACCAGGACCATGATGAAAAAAGGCTCAATTACTCAAAATTCTACATTTGTGAATAATAATGAAACTTAGTGGCTGCTCTGAGTGAATGAGTTAAAAGATGAATTTTATTCAAATGTAAATTTATGTAAAAAAATTCATTACGTATGTAAACAAAAAAAAATAATCGTTTACCTGTTTACCTCCCTCATCTAGATATTAGCTGTCCCGTCTGTTAAAATTAAGTCGCTTTGTTAGAACAACAAAATCGTCGTACCTTCTTCTTGGCGGGGTTGTTGACGGTCGCCAAGGCGATAAAGCGAGTGACATGCTGAGCGTTTTCCTGCAGAACCATGTGATTCCTCGAGAGGGGGGTGGGGGGAATGTAGAATATCAACAAGAGAACCCTTCTTCATGGTTTGCTTCTAATTCAGCTCACCTGTAAGGTAACCTTTCATAGTGAGCGCCCTCTAGAGCAGCAAAGTGGTATCTTGGCTTCAGTTTGTCAGCCAGGTTGGCCACGGCGCGACTTCCACAGGACTTTGTGTTGACTTCCTGTCGCGAGCATTTCATTAATAAATTAAACAATCGGAGTGAGATTTGTAGAGGACAGGCAATCTGTAAAATGGATGTGCTTTTTAATGGTTACCGGATTGTTTGCGTAGTGCCACACCCCCTTGGGCCACTGCGACGTCAGCAGGATGTCGACGCCTCGGAACTTACTGCTGGCAGTCAGTGGGGCCAGTAAGGCTGTCAGATCTTTTGGAGTGAAGCAGTGAGAGGGCGCCGGGTCCTGCGGAGCCTCGCACCCGCTGACATAGGCAATCTGCAGGCCTGACACTCCCGTGAACACGCCACGGCGACCTGGAGCACAGGGACATGTTTGCAGAAGCCCAGACCTGAACCTGAAGCCCGATGGGAGAATATTTTCTTACCCAAGTATGTGATGTTTTCAGCCAGCTCACAACCGTCTGCACTCGGAAACTTCTTGGCTGTTTCCTGACTTCCAGCCCCCAGGATGTACGTGTGGATGGGGGCTGAGGAAGCACAACGGTTGACCTTCAATACGTTCATGATATGTAAAAGCTTAAGTGCTTTTTTTGTACCTTTCTTTGCTCCACTTTTGTATTGCTGCCACTCTTCCTCGGCTTCCGGTGTCGATGCAAAAAATTCTCCAATGCAGAGAAGAAGCTGCAGCAAACCAAGAGTGCACTTAATGTTTACACGCGCATACTTTTTATATAAAATGCTGTACTGAGATCTGGATTGTGTGGTGTGCTTCCAGCTCACGTCAAACTGTCCCGTCTTCTTCTGGATGTTTTGCACTCTGTTGAAGAGAGCTCCGAGCTTGCCTTCGACGTCCCCACACACCAAGCTGCAAAATAACAACTAACTTGAACAGTCCGAATCTCAAGAAAGTACAGTATACCAAGTTGTCAACGACCGATCGTTCAATCCACTGATAAATGACATTGCAGGTTTAGTGAAACCTTACTATAATATCGTTTGCTGGTGTTACTTACACTCTCACCGGTTTTTCTTCCATTTCTTAGTCAGCTGGAAGATAAATCCACCATTAGATTTCTGCAACTTGAACGTTCCGTACGTTTTTAGATTCCCATGCAAACAACGACGGACCATTTTGTTTGTTTTTTAAATCGCAAAGGAAGCATTACTAAACTATATACTTTGCAATAAGATGACAGAGCTGTTTTGCAACTCCAAAATATACCATTTACTTTTTTTTCTTTTTTAAAATTCCATTTTAAAAGGAGAGAAAATCTTGTTTGCAGAGGAATATATTTTCAAGAGGACTACGGGGTTGCCATGTTTGATTATTACGCAATTAGAAGGGGAAAAAAACATGATCGGCTTTCGTAAAAAAAAATTATTCAACATTTGTATTTTTTAAATTCGAATATCGTGCACAGTTTTATTAAAATATGATAGTTGCGATTAGTAGTTATTAGTAGTACTGAGCTCAGATTATTTACTGGTATCGTGGATATATGGCAACCCGTTGGCCCACATCGCGACGTCTTGCATCCTGGCATTTGCCTTCATCCTGGTAACTAGCAAGTTCCCGGACCAAAAACAGGAAGTAAGTAACTCATTCAAAAGCCAAAAATGACTTTCTCTTTCATGTGCGAAAGCGTGTGGCGCTTTGGAGGGGTTCCACGCCAGAAAAATGCCCACAAAGTCGAAAATAAATCGTTTGGTTCACTCGAGGCGCCATGTGCTGCTCCTTGGTCACTAAAATGGCGTCGTAGCTTTTGCGTCTTTTCATGTTGCGGGCTAATTCACTGGATGCTAACAATTAGCATCGGAAATGTTTATTTTCTGTTTTAATCACTTTAAAAACAATATCTCCAAAACAGTCTCCTTGTTCTAGCGTCAGTAACACAGCGACAATTTTGGACAGTTTGCATTTGTTGCATTGTACATATTTCATATAATTTTACTACTGTATTAATTTGTGTCACTGTTAATACTTAATTAATTGTTGATACTTTTGTTTTATGATTTATGACCAATTTTAAGTAGTGACACATTTAATTTTAATAACACATGCACTTAATGATATTGAATTATTGTTTTTGTTATATTTTTTTCTCAAATACAAATTTGATGACACTTTTTTTTCCCACCCCTAGCTCCTCATAACACATATATTGTATACTGTATTTATCAAATATTAAATGTATATTTTTTTTTTATGATTCACCAAAGTAATTACTGAGATCGTCTCTGTCTTATAAATAAAGATGACTTAACATGTATGTTGATGTCATGTGACTTTTGCTGGTCGAGCAGGCGTGCGATGAGTGCGGCGGCAGAGGAGCAGGATGATGCCGCGCCGATGGAGGCGGCAAAGCCGCTCACTTTGACGCAGGACAGCGACGGCAGTATCATACTGCACTGTCCCGCCAACGGTACGTTACCGTCCTCATCCTCGGTTTCACTTGTAGAATGACGCGCCGCTCGCTTGTTCTGTGCAGATGATGAAGGCGAGCCTTGTCCGAAGAAAACGCGAGACTCGGCGGAGGACTCCGATGCGTCCTTTTCTCTCGTCACCTTGCCAGGCGAGTGAGGCTTTTTTCAGACGCTGTACATCAAATCACAGGACTCCAAAGTTGACAACAATTATGTAATACTGCAACCAATGATTAGTTTAATCTGTTGATAATGTTTTCAATTATGCTCCAGAATAATCAATTTCCTAATGAACCATGTGTTTGTCTTCAGTGGGCGACAGCTGCAAAAGCTCCGAGGTTACCATGACAACAATAGCGGACGACACTGATGCTGAGATTCAGGTTGCTTGAAAATCCTGTAACTTGCAGACCCGAGCCCGCAGTGGGCTCACAGTTGTGTATTTGTACACTGGTGTGTGTGTGCAGGTCCTCTGTGACGACGACGACGGCGACACCGCCGAGAAGGCCGACGTGTCGGCCGTCAGTCAGGCCTGGTTCACCACCAAAGAAGACAAAGACTCGCTTGCCAACAAAGGTCAGGATGCACATTTCAGATCCGCAAACATTTTGGGATCTTCAAGTTTAATAATACACACTTTATAAATGCACTATTAACCTATTTGGAGACACAAAAAAGTACAAAATATGTTGATTTTTTAATAGTATTTGAACAGTTATCTATTGAGTGATTTAAGTGACTATTGTCCATTATTTCCTGAAAAATCATTTATTTGCTGTTTTTGTGCTCCATTTTGTGGCATCTTGGTGCCAAGGACTATGTTGAAGTGAGCTAAGGAGCTTCATTTCAGCAAAGGTGGTGCTTTGTTGCGATCTTTTGGCATCTAGGTGCTCGGTCCCCATCCTTTGCAAATAAGGCCATGTCGTCATGATTCATCAAAAAATAATAAAATGATGAGGGCCTAGGGCTGTGCAATTAATCAAAATTTAATTACAATTTCAATTATTACACTCCACAATTACAAAATCAGCATACAGGACTGTCTCAGAAAATTAGAATATTTTGATAAAGACCATTATTTTCTGTCATGCAATTAATTAAGCAAAAATGCCATACATTCTTCTTTCATTACAAATCAACTGAAATATTGCAAGCCTTTTATTGTTTTAATATTGCTGATTATGGCTTTTTTTTTTTTTTTTTTTTTTTACTTGGTCTAAGGAAATATCCTAATATTTTGAGATAGGATATTTGAGTTTTCTTAAGCTGTAAGCCATAATCAGCAATGTTAAAATAATAAAAGGTTTGCAATATTTCAGTTGATTTGTAATGAATCCAGAATGTATGGCATTTTTGCTTATTTAATTGCATTACAGAAAATAATGGACTTTATCACAATATTCTAATTTTCCAAGACAGTCCAGTAATCGTTAAAAAAGAAAAAAAGATGAAACTTATTTTGAGTTGTTTAAATTTATACATTTGCACCTTTTTTAAATTTTAAAATAACTACCTTAATAAATTTTGTTTTATCCAAAAGGAACTTGCATAATTATAGTGTTTTAAAGAATTTTATTTGCCTTAATAGTTTTTATGTTTTGTACCAAAAAAAATAAACCATCGTCCGAATCACGATTTCAATTATTACCAAAATAACCACGATTAATATTTTCTTCGTAATCGAGCAGCCCTATGAGAGCCCCAGAAAGGTGTATAATTGCCTATAGATGCTTAAATCCTTTTGGATAATTGAAGCTCCTTAACTCACTTGTGTGCTTGTGAGTGTGGATGGTTGTTTGTCTCTGTGAGCCCTGCAATTGGTTGGCAACAAGTTCAGGGTGCCTGAAGCTGGCTGGGATAGGCTCCAGCACCCCCACGACCCTTGTGAGGAGTAAGCGGTTAAGAAGATGGATGGATGGATGTAGTTGTGCACTTTTTAATATGATTTTGCGGACCCCTGAAGACTCCCGGGGGGGTTCCGCGGACCTCAATTTGAGAACTGTTGGTGTTGGCAATGATTGATCAAAGCGTGTGGTTCCTATCAGGTCACAAGTGGAAACAAGGGATGTGGTCCAAAGAGGAGATCGACATTCTCATGAGCAACATCGAACAATACATCAAGGTTGCTTTCCATGTTTCCATCATTTGATCCACATCAACGAGAGGCCACCGTTCACGTTTATGTATGCGTGCACGCGTCAGGGTCGAGGCATCGAGAGCCCGGCCGAGATCATCTTCGATATGTCCAAAGAGGAGCGGAAAGACTTTTACCGCTCGGTGGCGTTGGGCCTCAACAGGCCGCTCTTCGCCGTCTACAGACGTGTCCTGCGCATGTACGACAACCGCAACCACGTCGGCAAGTGAGTGATGAAGACGAGTGCGGCTGTGATGAAGGTGCACTCCAACGTGACGCCTATATATGTGTGTGTTTGTGGTCAGGTACTCATCAGGAGAGATTGAGAAGTTGAAAGGGTGAGTAGTTGTGACATCATCTTCCTCCATGAAAGCTTGCAAAGTGTTTTTGGTCGCACGACGTCAAGTCGCAATGAGCCGTATCTTGCTAAATTATTATTATTTTTGCGTACATTATTATAAGATTGTGAGGGCATCCTTGCAAAAAATGTCTGCCCTGAAGCCATGATCTAAAGGCAAGGTGTGAAATGTTCAGGCTGAGGGATCGCCACGGCAACGACTGGGCCACCATCGGCGCGGCGCTGGGTCGCAGCGCCTCATCCGTCAAGGACCGCTGTCGGCTCATGAAGGACACGTGCAACACGGGTACCGCGCTACTAACACACTCAGTCAAATGTTCGCTTTCTCAAATGTAAGGTCATGTACTAGTATGAGTTTTTTTTTTTTTTTTTTTTTTTTTTCCTCAGTTAGGAGACAATTCAGCGCACTAGTGGAATGACTAGGGCAACCTTTCCTGTCAAAAGAGCCATTTTTGGCCAAATTAATAACCAAAAATCTGTATTGATTGAAAATTGTGATGAAGGAAACGGTGTGTTAGTGTTAGTCTAATGAATAAGCATCCAATACTTTAACTTGCATGTACTTCTACCTTTCCACTTCTTTTTTGTGATTTTATTTTTTTGGAGGGTGAGGGGGGTAATATTTCATGCATTTTTAGACTGTTGACTTTTAGTTAAATTTCTGACATTATTGGCAATTTTATAGACATAATACGGACATTCTTTTTTGCCTCTCTTCTTTCTTTTTTTGAACATTTTTTCTGCCTATTTTGCTGAAAGTTTTCTGATATTTTTGGCAATTTTGTGGACATTTTATGGCAATTTTCAGGACTTCTTTTGTTTTTGGAAATTTTATAGTTATTAAACATTTTCTTTTCTGTCTTTTTTGGGGGGCAATTTCACGGGCATTTTATGGTAAATTTCTGCTTTTCCTCTTTTTGGACATTTTTATGGTCGCTTTTTGGACAATTTTAGATAATTTTTTAAAAATGTTTTCATCTTTTTCTGACGACTAAAATTTGGACGGACATATTTTTGAATATTTAATTCATTTTTTTATCTAAATCAATTTGAAGATTATTATTATTATTATTGGTAGTAGTAGTAGTATTTTGTTTCAAATAAATATGTAACAAAAATTCCCCCCCCCACACACACACACACACACACATGCCATTAGTGCGCATTAGTAAAACAATGAGAGTGGTCTAGTTTACTGTGTACTACTAGTAAAGTGAACCCGCTATTCACAGGAGAAAAGTGACCAAGCCCTGCCTCAAAATGTTCCTTGGAAATTCACTCAAGTCGTTCTACAAGTGTGCTGTCATGTCATACACTAGTGAAAAGGCAGTAGGAGAAAAAAACAGTAGTAATAACATAGTCGATTCACTAGTGCCCTGAATTAACGACGACAAGTAGCATACTAGTAGGATATGGACTCAAGGACTTTGTGTAGGCAAGTGGAGCGAGGAGGAGGAGCGCCGTCTGGCCGAAGTAGTTTACGAGATGGCGGCCGCCGCGCCGGGCTCAGCGGTGACGGGGGGCGTGTCCTGGGCGTCGGTGGCCAATCAGGTGGGCACGCGCTCGGAAAAGCAGTGTCGCTCCAAGTGGCTCAACTACCTCAATTGGAAGCACAGCGGCGGCACCGAATGGACCAAAGACGACGACCTTGGACTCACGACCAGGTGCGCTGCAAAAAACTCCAATTTAATCTCAATTCACTTGATTCTCATTAAATCTAATATAAGGCTCAATATGTTTGTTTGTTTTTTTTTTCGTTTGTTTTGTCTGCCAAGTTAAAATCTTAGAAACATTCACAAATGACATAATGAAATAGAATGTAAAGCATTATTTGTTACCATTCAATGGACATTGTACTGCTCCTTCTGGTATGTGCACACTTTATCCACCTGGGGGCAGTATAACAGAGGTACAGATATTCACAGTTAACCTGCAGTAGTATTAGTGGTAGCTGGATGCTTGAGTGTTTGTGCATTGCAGGATTTTGGAGCTGGGGGTGACGGACGAGAATGAAATCAAATGGGAGGAGATGGCGGGCGGCTGGAGTAGCGTGCGCTCGCCTCAGTGGTTGCGCTCCAAGTGGTGGAGCATCAAGAGACAAGTCGCCAATCACAAGGACATCCCTTTTCCGAGTATGCAGCAACATCATTCATCGATTTCACACTTTCACAAGCCTTGCTGGTCCATGATTCCAATTCCCCAGCACACACGGTGTTCCGATTCGTTCACTCAATCCCTAATCACTACAAAACGATTTTTCGGGAACTATGTCAAAGTGAATTGGTCAAGGTACGACTGTGTGCGTTTCAAGTTTTGCTGAAGGCCCTCCACGAGGTGATGTCGTCCTTGCAGTCGGCGAGCAGCTTGAGCAGCCCCTCGCCCGTCCCCTCGCTCCAGATCCGTCTGGGCCGCTTAGAAGAAAACGGCGCCGGCGGCTCCGCCCCGGGGTCGGCGGCGGGCTCGGTGGCGGCGCTGCAGATTCCCGTGCAGATCCCGCTGCAGATCGCACACCTGGGTGAGACTCGGTGCCGCCGCCTTTGTGGCCTGCCGTCGGAGCTCCGAGCATTCAATCGCTTGTCGACCGCTCCTCAGATTCTTCGGCGAGCGGCGGCGAAGGAGAGACCATCACGATGCACGGCGGCGCGCTGCAGGCATTTGAGATTGTGCCCGTAAGTGAAGATATCACAATGTGAATAAATCCTGACGTTTCCGTGAAGACCAGTTTAGTGTAGGGATACGTTCCAGACAACCAACCATATATCAAATTTTTTGATGTTGAAAGACCGTTTTATCCATCCCACGCACTTCAAACTTTGTAAGACACTTTTTAAATACAGTAAACACATCTGAACACAAAAATTACACCAATTAACACCAAAATTGTATATTTTAACATCAAAATGTTGAACCTAGCCATATATTCATGAAAGTCTGATAGCTTAATGCTAACATATTATACATAGCACCATAGACAGGCTAATTGAAATTAGCATTGGTGTTATGGTGATTATAAACAACTGCTCAACATGGAACAAAGGAGAAATAAAATAATCTATATTAACTGTTAAATCAAGCCACGAGCTTTAATGCTAATAAATGTGAAACTCTATACACAGGTTCACTCATTTGCTCCCAAAAATGTATAAATATGTTCTAGTTTAAATGTTTTAGGTGTCCCAAAGACGTATTTATAGGTTTCTTTTGTTTTGTTTTTTTTGTTTTTAAATATATATGCTAGAGCATACAGAAGTCTTTGATGCACCTTCTCGACTGCAAAGAACGGTTGAAGAAATTACACAAACGCCAGCAGGTGGCAGCATAGCAAAGGAGATCAACCAGGGCCTTGGTGGGGAAAAAAAGGTCAATTACAATACTAAATAGATTTGTGAATACTGATGAAACTTAGCTATATTCTAATGATAATTGTTGCAAAACGGAAACAGATGGAAATATACTTCTTTTTTTTTCCCCGATGAAAGACGTCAATCTTTGTTTTGGTTGGTTCCATTTTTTTTTATAGCAATAGAACACAGTATTCTGTGGGCCTTGTAAAATCAGTCAAAATACAGTAAAACAGCCGGGAGTGAAGGGGATTGCTTCTGATAAAATGTCGGCGAATGAATGAGTAAATATAAATTAGCATTGATGTTACTGTCAGTGGGCGGAACGGTGGTTAGCACGTCCGCCTCCCAGTTCTGAGGACTCGGGTTCGAGTCCAGGCTCCGGCCTTCCTGGGTGGAGTTTGCATGTTCTCCCCGTGCCCGTGTGGGTCTTCTCCCACATTCCAAAGACATGCATGGCAGGTTAATTGGGTGCTGCAAAATTGTCCCGAGCTGTGCTTGTGAGTGTGGATGGTTGTTTGTCTCTGTGTGCCCTGCGGTTGGTTGGCAACCAGTCCAGAGTGTCCCCCGCCTACTGCCCAGGCCCAGCTGAGATAGGCTCCAACACTCCCCGCGACCCTTGTGAGGAATAAGCGGTCAAGAAAATGGATGGATGGAAGGTTACTCTAAGTATAATCCATCAAACACAGAGCAACAAAGAAACATTGTGTATAAACATCATAACTTGTGCAACCGAACTTTGTTTTAATGATTGTCAGCTAGCTTCATGCAAACATATAAGCCGTTGACATAGACAAGCTAATGTAATTAGCATCATATAAAGCAAAAGTTTAACCAAACCATCCAGTACATTCCTCACAGGCCCAGGATTTTTTATTATTATTATTCTTTTAATAAGTGATGCTGCAGCTGCAATTTGTGATGACTCCATTTTTCAATCAGTCGTTTCAGCTGCAGCCCACCAGCACGCCGGGCACGTACTTCCTGCAGACCGCACCCAACCAGGGCCTGCCCCTCAGCCTGGCCAATAACAGCACAGTTACCTTGACGACAAGCTCCTCCTCCGCATCCCACGAGCACATCATCCTGCACGGCCTGTCGGTGCGTCCTCATGTCACGCCACGTTCAACTTAATGCGAGTATCGTAAACGAGGACGTGGTGTGAAAGTCCAGTCCTCGCGGGCTTGAGACCGGCATGTTTTCGAGGTTTCCCCACGTTCAACACACCTGATTGAGATTTAAGCGCATCAGCAAGCTGCAGGAACCTGATAATGATCCCGATCATTGAATCAGGTGTGCTGGAGCCGATAAACCTCAAAAACATGCAGGACTCAGGTCCTCGAGGACTGGATCCTGACACATGTGTTGTAGACGGATGGCCTGTGCGCCAGTGACGGCGTCATCATCCAGACGGTGGCGGCTGACGCGGCCCCCCTGTCAGACGCGTTGGTCGTGGAGACGGAAGGACGCCGGCAAGACGAGCACGTCAATGCTTCCGGTATTCGGAAAGATTCGGAAGAAGCAGCAACAAAGAGGGAGGAGCCAATGGCGGACAGCTTTCCTAACAAGGTGCCCACACCACAATGTTCAAAACTTTATTGAGACTTAGATCAAAGACATCATTATTTCTCAATAACTGTGACTTATTATTTTTTGCTATAAATGTATTTTTCTTCATCTATATATGCCAGCAACATATAGGGACAGCCAAGACAATTCTATTTTTCTGCCACTAGATGGCAGAAGGTCCAATTAACCTGTGTATTCAAATGTTGCCATTCATACACATTAAGTAAATAAAATAAATATGGTAGTTGTTCATCTAGCTATGCCAGCCACATATAAGCAAAATATAAATGGCTTACGACTGGTCATTTCATTTTTATATAGATGTGGTTTTGGCGCCATGTTGTGTCATCGTAGGGTGCTTCAGAATAAACATGAAGAGGTGAATTTGTGACAACTTAAGTCAACCGCAAATATGTGGGGTCTCACTTTTGTTTGGTGTGCCGTGAGACTTTTGTCTTGTGCTTGAAACATCACGTCCAAATGTGTTCAATATATTTTTATAAGAATTTATTGAATTGGTCTGTCCAAATGTCACCTGATATTGTTTTATGAATCACTTTCAAGTGTAGAAAATAGCGACAGAGCAAATGTACCAATTCTCTTGAACTGTTTGAAAACTCCGCCTCCTCCTGACTCCGCAAGACCCACGCACATTACATTGCCTGCTGATTGATTTTCAATTCATTTGAAATTGAGAATAAAAAGCTCATTTCAAACATCAGCTTGTCATGGCACACAATTAAACAAGCCTGTTTTGTTCCAACTGGCCACAAAAGTAAGTTTGTGTGCATGTTAGGGGCTTAAGAAAGGTTGAGAAACGCTCTTCTTATATCATTTCACATTTTGTTGATTAGCAGCTGACTCCGCGCCCAGCCGACGCGTCGGTGGCAGATTCTGGGATGGCCGCTGGCAGCGCAGTCCTGATCGTGTCCCCTCCCAACATCAGCAGCACACTGACAGGTGACACCCGCGTGACCTGTGATTGACGGGTCCGGCGGGGCTGTTTCAACGTCAAGATCTCTCTCGTCTTCAGATCCAATCTTGGAGAACCAGGACGGCTGCGATTAGCACGAGGAGCACGGCCAGCTGTGATGTCAACCTGGAACGCTGTCAAGGTTTTGCTTTTTGTTTTTTGGGTTTTGTTTTTTTTTGGGGGGGGGGGGATTGTTAAACATGAAAACTTTTTACAAGTGCCAATTTTTCATGACATTTTTGGGCTTTTGAGATGAAGATGAAATGCTGACTCATTTCTGGTTACATGTATTTATTCCGACAAATATTAAATAAAAAGAAAAATGTGGCTTTTGACAATCCTAAAGTCGTGGTGAGCTTTTACTCCTCAGGTGGGGGCAGGGGCTTGCTTGCAGAGGTGGCAAATCATGGCCCAGAAAGTAAAAACACTGCCAGCTTGGCTGACATTTGTTAGCTAGCTAGGGAGCTATCTCCCTAGCAGGTAAATGAGCACCATGGGAGCTAGCTAGGGAGCTAGCTAACTAGCACCTGCGGCTCAATCCAAACTGTGGCAGGGTGTTTAACTTTCTGGATCTGGATTTTGCCACCACTGCTTGCTTGCCTGCCTGCCCGTGTGGGAACAAAGAAAGCATTAAAAGTGTCAAATGTAAAAAGTCCTTCGTGGTGTTTTGTTTGGAGAACGTGACGACGAACAAGTGTTTATTGGAATGCTGAGGTCCGCGTGTTTTCTTCCTTCTTGTCTTCAAAGCATCACCAGGCGGACACAAACGTTTAACTAGAGCCTGCGATTAGTGCAAACGTCACCCTGCTAAGCTACCTGGAATGTGTGGAAAAAGTTGACATTTGGCGTAAAAGAAAAAATACATTTGTATAATCATTTTGTGT
Organism: Festucalex cinctus; assembly: GCF_051991245.1. Lineage (NCBI taxonomy): Eukaryota > Metazoa > Chordata > Actinopteri > Syngnathiformes > Syngnathidae > Festucalex > Festucalex cinctus. Next base: position 9,331,129 of record NC_135426.1, read on the forward strand.
CTCTGGAAAGCCCTTTGAACATTCATTGATCGCCATCTCAAGCTCCATGCGCAAATATACTCTTTGTCCTCGACACGAAAACAATTTCAGTGCAGGAGTAGAACGACAAAATATTTTTTTTTTAAATCTACTAGTTTATGGCATTTATGTACACTAATAGGACAACTGCATGTTAAAATTGAGGCAAATCACAAGTTGCACAAGTTGAAATCTGCATTCTACTAGTACGCAATTGTCACCTAGTGCACTGTTTTGCCTCTGTAGTCAAGTCCTAATAAGCAAAAGTTATCCTAGCTAAAGGTCCATGCCATTAGTAACATGTAGTTGTCCTACTAGTGAGGACAAAGAATATACTAGTACATTGCTATAAGGATGGATAATCCAACTAGCAGAAAGACTGACTTCAGATTTTTTCCACTCCTGTATAACATTTTGTACACGAGGCAAAACTACTAGTTGGCATTTTGGTGCAACTAGTCACGTCCAGATGCCGACAAAACATTACAAGTAAGCGTGCTAAAAGTGTACAATATCAATTTGATATCAAGCAATAAATGCTGAAACGGCTTTCCATGCTGTGCTACTTTCTTCACGTATTGCCGTTGTCGCCATCGCAACAGTCAAACAAAAAAGCCATTGCGTTAAAGGGCTGGCTTCATTCGCGTCCCCCTGAATGTTGTTCATGTGACAAACACAAAACAGGAAGTGATGTCAAGATGACTTTTCTTGTGTAGTTTCTCCTGTGTCTTGTGCAGCGTGTAAACACGTCCAGTCCAGACCACTGTGGCAGGGTGGGGTTTGTCCCGTCCAGTCCGTTCTAGTTCCGGCATGCTGGTGGCTCACCTGACGTCGTGGAAGTACAGGTTGGCACACAAACACAGCAACACGATGGACGCCAGCTTGTAGTAGATCAGGTTGCGGAATTTGGGTTCCAAGTCGCCTTGGCGGTACCAGAAGATCTGAGAGGAAAACGTCAAATGTTCTGATTCTTTTTTTTTTCACATCACAATCGGACATTTTGTGCGTGAGTACCAGCAAAATGGTGGATCCGCAGGCAAGCAGGATGCAAACAGCAAAGAAGACGTTGAGCGGCCGCGGAGGCAATGAAGGGAAAACGAAAGAGCTGATAACAGTCACCTGCAAGGTAAAAAGCACTTTCTCACTTTTTTCAGCATTACGATGCACAAGGGTGTGATATTAGGAATAAAAAGTGCCGACTCAGGTGTTTGAGGGAATAAAAATATCTGTAATAATAAATAGTCAAATAGCACACACGTACCAGCACAACTAGAGATGTAAATCCGCCCACTGCCAAATTGATGATGCGATCCTGGGATGAAAAAAAACAACAAAAAACACTTGATCATGACTTGGCATTGTAAAAATAAATAAATAAATAAATAAATAAATAATAAAAATATATATATAAAAAAAAAAAGACACTTGATCATGTGATACACATCAAATCATAAAGCGTTTCCATGACCACATGATAAAGAAATATCTCAAATGTTAGCCTGTCAATGGGATTTTACATTATGTACTAGCATTAAGCTAAATGGACTTTTATAAGGCAATGCTGTGTGATTTAAAATACACAACATGCTTGAAGATTAGAAGTTCCGTTCAGTTCCCTCAATTTGTATAATTTAGCGCAAGTTTTAAGCGTGATGTCTTGAGCGTCATCCTACCCGTGCTGACGTCTCCCCAAACAGAGGTCTGTTGTCCAGGCCGCTGGTGCCGTAAGTCCTGCTACTGAACTCATCCATGGCTCGCACACTCCACTCAGCAGCGCCGCCACCTAGACACACTGGGCCAGTGTCGCATGCTAGCCCCGGCCGGCTACCTAGCGTCGCCGTGTGCTACGTCGAGGGGCTGACAGGACATTTGGGAGGGGGTGGTGGGGGCCACGACGCGTTTGCCTGTGAAATGTACACAAATGTTTTTCATTTTGATCTCATGACAAACATGTTTTGCAAAAAAGCTGAGCTCGGAAAGTAGTCACAGTGCTTAGATTTTTCCACTTTTTCGGAATTCATTACAAAATGTTTTAAATGTAGTTTTTCTTGAAATATTCTACAAGCAACAACCTGTAATGACAACACAAAAAGGTTGTTTTCAAATTTATTAACTCATAATTCACTGCCATTGACAGATTTAGATGTCAGTGATTGAGCTTTACTGGACTGGGAGTGAATTACTTTTTTTAAGAAACAAATCACGTGTGCAAAAACTACATTCAACAAGGAAGCATTTAGACTACAGTGCTTATGTTACAGCCTGTTCCATGTATTTTTCACACTCAAATTCAACATGCAAAGTGACTAAATAACAACATGGAAAAAAAAGCGTTTTGAAAATGAATGCGAATTTCTTGAAAACAACAAAATCACATGCATATATTATGGACTTATTCAGTGCGCTTCACTTTTTTCCATGTTATGTTACATCACAGCCTCAAATGTGCACAGAATGCCCCATAGTGATTTTGAGGAATTAAAAAAAAAAAAAGTACTTAACTGTTCGCTTTGGTGACTTGTAAAATTTTGTGAGAAAAGTGATTCGAGCACTCAACTTCCCCTTTTTGTCATGTGCTGAATGAAACCGCAGTAAGAGGAAGTTGAAAGTGCAACAAATCTGGACTGTGAATGATGCTGATGTTTCAAAGTGAAAACGCACACAGAGTGGCTGTCATTGTGGGTCACATGTTTGCAGGAATGGTATCGAAAAGCCGACAAAACAAGAGGGTGATTATGAAAAGGGCAGCTTAAGGGCCCGTAAGCTACAAAGCACATTCCTCCTCAGACTTGTGATGCTCAAACGTCTTTCAGACCACAAGCGTGTAGCTGCTTGACTACATTACAATAAATAAATAACAGCAATAGAAAGAAGGATCTGAAATCAATATTGCACTTGAGACTACAAATTTCAATTGTAAATCAATTGCGGCCTTATGTTATGTTGTTGTTATTGACCAACAAACGTAGATTTGTACGTCAACACACATCTTTTGATTGGCTTTTTTTGTCCTGATGTTTATGTGCCACTGACATTGACTGGCGACCAGTCCTGGTGTCCCCTTGGGCTACCGTACAACTTGGCGACCTATCAGCCAATCAGACGCCTGCTCACTGTCATCAGAGGGGTACGTCTGCGTGATCTCACCTTTGGCTTGATGTGGCGACTAGTGTCAGCAAGCCGGAAGTGGGCGCCTCAAGCTAAACTAAGCTAAGTAAACATGGGGAAAAAAATCAAGTGTCAAAGAACGAGCAAAAGCTGTTAGCTCCCCGTGCTAACGTGAGCTTTAGCAGGCTAATTCCGGCGCATGTTCACTTGCTAGCGAGGCTAAGCTAACGCCGTAACTATCACCGATCCATGCGTGTGCTAAAACTGTTATTTAGATAGGAAAACATGTTGCTGACGGAGAAATGAAAAGACTTGCCTTGCCAAATGAGCGCCACTTCGCTTGAAAGGGAAACTTTACACTACACACACACACTAACATACACAGACGGGATCGATGAGGAATTAAAGGGCACGGGCTTGAGTCCAACTTCAAGTCGTTAAAGGGGAGTGGCCACGCGAGTCTGCCGACTTTAAAATGCGTACCATTCTCGACGCCGTTAAAAAGGAAGAAAACGGATAAACTTGAACAGGCATCAATGAATGAAAATACATCGTTAAAGGCTCCGCGTAGGGGGGGCATTGTTGTATCGAGGATATATTTCGCTCACCGTTATTCACGCAAATAAATTTGGGATTTTTCACGTTTTTCAGATCCACAAACATTTTCGCGATTCACACGTGTTTTTCAATTATGCGACAGCTATGACGCATTTAAAAGCCCGTCCGAGCTAGTCCACAAAAAAGTATAAAACAAGCAATTCACTCATATGTACATTTTGTATCGTATAGTGACGTAACAAATAATGCATAGTTGTCGAAATAACATTTTATCTTAGATTGTATTTTATTTAGTTGAGTCGTCGGGAAAGCGTTAATGATGACGTCATGGAGGTCGACGGTGTGACGTGCTCGCCAGCTTCCCTCCAATGATGATGATGACGAGCAAGAGCAGCGGAAGCGTCAAGTCAGCAGGTAAATTCATCAATCGTCGTCACGTCATGTTAATGTCATATGCACTTCGTATCATGCTAATAATAGCATGTTCAAGGTCGTTCACGTCTCCATGGCAACCGCCACACCAACAGCGCACGTCGGAGTGCAACACGCTGACGTCACTGCTTATTTGCATGTGAGCATAGGCGCAGTAAATCCATTCGTTATCTGTTTTGTTGGTCCTTATTAGGGTATATCCCTGCTGACTTTGTGCCAGCGAGGCGGGGGTACACCCTGGATTGGTCGCAAGCCAATGTCGGGCACCGACAGACAAACAGTAGAATGCTCAATAATATTTATCATTCAATGTACATAATAAATGTGCACTTAATGTTGATGCCTTTTAGGAGGACGATGAGGATGACGAGTCTTCATCGTACCAGCCTGGCTGCGGCTTGAGGACCCCCAGGACCAGCCAGGACTCCCCAAACATGGATGGACTGCGGCTGCCCCCTCTCATCGAGGAGGTTCTGGACTCCCGTGGTCAGTGTGAGCAACGTCTCAACATATGAGGCCACGTCACAGACATCAGTCAGGATTGACATCCTCTTAGGCTGGCAATATGAAATACTTTTATAATCCTTTATTCCATCAAATAGTCCATTGATTCATTTTAAAATGTATACAAAGCCTTTTTTGTTGTTGATTAGTGTTTAGGCATTAACCAAGTGCTGTTGTTTGTGTGGTCTTGTTAAATTGATTTAAAATAAATACATAATAAAGTAACATAACATGAGAGGGATTGAAGTTGTACTCACCAAACTTTTTTTTATAACTGATTCAGTTTCTAGTTTTGTCATTGTCAAGTTAAATCAGATATTTGCAAAGGTCTTACATTGATTAAACACAAAAGTTAAGATCAGTTTGCTTTCATGGAAGTCTACAGAAATCAGAGAATTATTGTTCAGAGAGAATTTTCATTTCTCAAAACCATGACTTGCTTGTCTTAATTTGATAATTGGTTATAGTTGTTGTTGATTAATCTGTTATCAATTGCCTTTGTCACCTCTAAAATCTTCTCTACTAAAATCAACTCATATAATTATGTGACATTTCTCTGAGAGCAAGAAAGTGTTCCCGTAGTGACCGTGAGTGTTTTGTTAATGTAAATGAGAGCATTTGACTGAGTAAAAGAGTATGTGTGAGAGCAGAAAAATTGTGTATGTTTGTATAAGAAGAACATATCAGTAATGTTAATGAGAGCATTTAAGTAGTTGTACGAATGTTTCAGTAGTGCGTGTAAGAGGGTGCATCTTACTGAAATGAACTCATATAAAGATGTTAAAAATACTGTGAGAACAAAAAGTGTTGTGTGCATGTGTTTTGGCCATGTGTATGAGCATTTTAGTAGTGTTAGAGCATGAAAAGGTGTAATTGTGTGAGAGCAGAAAAACAAATCGCTTATGTCTGAGATTATTTCAGAAAGGTATATGAGAGCATTTAAGTAGAATAGAATAGAATAGAATTCAACTTTATTGTCATTGCACTGTCACAAGTTCAGAACAACGAAATGCCGTTTGCATCCATCCAGAAGTCCTTTAGCAAGAGTAAATTATATATTTTAAAAATAAGATCGATTTAGTATGTACACATTATGGCAGGATATGAATATGTATATAATATTGATAAACAGCTAAATAATTGTATATGACTGTCTCTACAGTATTTACAGATATTTATTTACAGTAGTGCAATTATGATCAGGAGACAGTGTTCAGGAGTCTAACAACAGTAGGGAAGTAGCTATTCTGATATCTAGTGGTCTTAGTCCGGAGGCTCCTGTAACGCCTTCCAGAGGGCATGAGGGTAAAGTGTCCATGTGCTGGATGACTGGAGTCTTTCGTGATTTTCTTCGCCCTCTTCAGGCACCGCCTCATATAGATGTCCTCAACAGAGGTGAGTGGTGCACCGGCGATGCGCTGGGCGGCTTTCACCACCCTCTGCAAAGCCTTCCGGTCCATAGCTGAGCAGTTTCCATACCAAACTGTGATGCAATTGGTCAAAATACTCTCAATAGTGCAGCGGTAGAAGTTCACCAGAAGATGTGAGGACAGATGGTTCTTTCTCAGAGCCCTGAGGAAGAAGAGCCGTTGGTGAGCCTTTTTAACCAGCTTGGAGCAGCTAGTTGTCCATGTGAGATCCTCAGAGATGTGGATTCCCAGGAACTTGAAGTTGTTCACACGCTCCACCACCATCCCTTTAATGTGGATGGGTGTATGTGGGGCTGCATTCCTCCTGAAGTCCACAATTAGCTCCTTGGTCTTCTCAGTGTTGAGCAGCAAGTCGTTGGAGTCGCACCACTCAGCCAGATGATCCACCTCCTCCCTGTAGGCAGCCTCATCGTTGTCTTTGATGAGGCCAATCACCGTGGTGTCATCTGCAAACTTAATAATGGTATTGGAACCACTGAAAGGTCTGCAGTCGTGGGTGTAAAGAGAATAAAGGAAGGGACTCAACACACAGCCTTGTGGCACGCCGGTATTTATAGTGATGGTAGATGAACAATAATTATCTAGTCGGACATGTTGAGGCCGGCTAGTCAGGAAATCCAGTAACCAGTTGCACATGAGGGGACTGATGCCTAGATCCATAAGTTTTGCAATGAGTTTTGAGGGGCTGACTGTATTGAATGCAGAACTGAAGTCTATGAACAGCATTCTAGCGTAGGTGTTTCTATTATCCAAATGTGAGAGAACAGAGTGCAGCGCTATGGAGACGGCATCCTCTGTGCTCCTGTTCTGCCGATAGGCAAATTGGTGGGGATCCAAGGTGGGGGGAAGACAAGATCTGAGGTGTGCCAAGACCAGCCGCTCAAAGCACTTTGCAATGATCGGGGTGAGGGCTACCGGACGGTAGTCACTGAGGCTTGATGGGATGGAGTTTTTGGGTATTGGTACGATGGAGGTGGATTTAAAGCAGGTTGGTACCACAGCATGAGCCAAGGACAGGTTGAATATGTCTGTAAGTACACCTGCCAGCTCACCAGAACACGCTCTAAGAACTCGTCCAGGAATGCCGTCAGGACCCGCAGCCTTGTATACTGTAATCTTGCTCAACATCTCTCCTACATCGTTGGAGGAGAGAGTCAATGGTTGGTGGTCCGGAGTCACATCTGCCTTGGTTGCAGTTGTTAAGTTCTTCCTCTCAAAACGAGCATAAAAGTTGTTGAGCTCATTGAGAAATGAGATATCAGAGGAAGCGGGGGAAGGTCTGGTGGTCTTGTAATCTGTGATCGTCTGTAATCCTTTCCATATGAGACGTGGATTGGAGTTGGAGAAGTGCTCTTCTACCTTCTCCTTATAGTGGCGTTTGGCCTTCTTGATGCCCCTCTTCAGATCAGCCCTGGCTGTGCTATAGGCCTGTGCATCCCCTGACCTGAAGGCGCTGTTGCGAGCTTTCAGCAGGAGTCGGACATTCCTATTCATCCAAGGCTTCTGATTAGGGTACATAGTAATCTGTTTCTGGGTGGTGACGCTGTCTACAGTGGTGGAGATGTGGTTCAGTACAGACGAGGCGTACTGATTCAAATCTACGTTGGTGAACATATTCCAGTCTGTGTTTTTGAATCGGTCTTGGAGCACAGCATCTGTCCCAACTGGCCATACATTTATTGTCCTTACAATTGGTTTCACACGTTGGATGAGTGGTGAATACCGAGGTGTGAGGAACAGGGAGAGATGATCTGATTGCCCGATGTGGGGGAGGGGTGTTGCTTTATATGCTCCAGCCAAATTGGAGTAAACATGATCCAAGATCTTGTCCCCTCTAGTATGGCAGGAGACATGTTGATGGAATTTGGGGAGGACTGTCTTCAAATTGCAGTGGTTAAAGTCACCAGCAACAATGAAAGCACCCTCGGGATGTTTGGCCTGGTGTTTGCTAATAGCAGCATAAAGTTCTTTCATAGCTACTTTAGCATTAGCATCCGGGGGGCTATATACTACAGTGAGTATAATGGAAGTGAATTCTCTAGGAAGATAAAAAGGTCTACATTTGACCATTAAAAACTCTACACTAGGTGAGCAATATCTTTCGATCGTGGCAGAGTCCATGCACCAAGCTTTGTTAGTGTAAATGCACAAACCTCCACCTCTGGTCTTGCCGGAGTCGTCTATTGTCCTGTCAGCTCGGTGTAAATGACGTCCTGCTAACTCAATAGCATTGTCCGGGTAGCTATTGTTTAGCCACGTTTCAGTAAAAACCATAACATTTGAGTCCATAATCCGTTTATTATTGGCGATGGAGAGTCGTATTTCATCCATTTTATTTGCCAAAGAACGGACATTGGCGAGGAAAATGCTAGGTAGGGGGAGCCGATGTGGTGTTAGCTTTAGCTTAGCTCGTAACCCTCCGCGCCGCCCCCGCCTTTGTTTACGTTCTCGGCGCCGTCTGCGTGCACTTCCGCCTGGGCGGGCAGAGTGAGCAGCCTCCGGTGTAAGTAGTTGTGCAAGTCTTTCAGTATTAACATTAACGTTGAATGGTGTGAATGAGAGCGTTTCAGCGGTGTTACGTTAAACTGTGAGAGCGTTTTAGGAGTGGAAGTGAGCGGGGACAAACTTCTAAATCAATCATTTTGTTTTGCAGGCCAACTGAAGGAGGACATGTGTGAGAAGACACCAGATGGAGAGTTTGATGAGGAGGAGGAGGATGAAGAGGTGGGCGTGGAGGAGCTCCGAGTTCGCATGGTGGAGGTGCTGATGGAGCTGGAGGAGACGCGGCAAAACTCCCGCAGACACGAGGAGAACTTTCTGGAAATGCGCAGTGAGAAGCATGAGCGGTCTTCTTGACGTGTTTTTTTTTTTTTTTGTTTTTTTTTTTTTTTTTTTTTTTAATGACCTTGTTGTTGTCAGGCATGTTGGAGGACGAGCGAGCGGCTCGGGCCCAGCAGGCCGAAACGTTCAGCAGACAAACGGAAGCTCTGAAAGGTAGCGGCCATTTTCTTATGTCTCGCCAACAACTTACAATAAAAACACGTCAGGGACACGGGATGAGCATGTCTAAAAAGTTGTTTCAAAAATAATTGCGGCATATCTTTGTCGTCGTCGTAGGTGTCCCACTGGTGAAGCCAAAGACTGTACTAGCACATGGATCTTAAACTGGTTGTGAACTTTATAGAAAGACTCGCTTGTAGGACAATTCAGCGCACTAGTAGAAAGTCTAGAGCACACTTGTGGGAATGTTTTGCTAGTAATGTTTTGTTTTTGTTTTTTTCCCACGACGACGGGGCCGGGCGAACGTGTCAGCTGCGTGACGTCACTCCCGTAGCAATTTGAAAGCACGCATGGATTTTTTTTTTTTCTTCACTCACTCATTTACACACGTGAGTGAGTGAGTGAGTGAGTGAGTGAAAAAAAATAAAAAGAATCGTGCGTGCTTTCAAATTGCCGCGGGAGTGATGTCACGCAGCCGACATGTTCGCCCGGCCCCGTTTGCGACACGCTACCCCCCGCTCTGCGATTGGCTGGAGGGGTGTAAACACTGTCTTTCCACAGAAACGTCCCGTTGTTTACAAAACAAACACAAAAAGCAAAATACAGGCTGGGACCCCCCCAGCCTGTATAACCCCGGGGGTTTAGGACGAAATCACCACCAAAGATTAAGATAAACCCAGATGTGTAGACTGAGAGAAAGTTAAAGTGTGTACATCCTGTATTTAAAAAGTGTATTTTCCTGAGTGAATCCGGCAGACTCCGCCTTTAAAGAAGAATTGATTTCATAATTAAACAATATCCGATTTGAATTGAAGTGAATCGAATCAAATTGATCAATCTGAACTCTTGTGAATGGAAATGGAATCAATTTGAGGACATTTAGAATCGACTGACTCGCTTGCAGCCGAGTTGACGGGCGTCCGGCGGGAGCTTGCAGTGGCGGTGCAAGAGAAGTGGAGCGAGCTGGAAGAGGCCCAGGCGGAGCTGCGCCGGGCGGAGGAGGAGGCGCTGGCGCTGCAGGAGACCGGCGAGGAAGCGGCGGCCGAGCGGGAGAACGACATCGCCTGCCTGCAGGAGGAGCTGTGTCGCCTCCGGGCCCAGCTCCAGCACCTGCGCGACGTGAAGGGTTGTCATGGTAACATACATCACTTGTTCGTCAGAAGTAACAAAGTGCCACTTTGACAGCTGAGTTAGCTTTGGCTACAATAATGATTGTCGCCTGAAGGTGGCGACAGAGCGCGCCTGGAGGAGGAGTTTGCCTCTCTGAGCCGAGAGCGTCTTCTGCTGAGCGAAGCCAACCAGGATCTGAGCTGCAAAGTGCGACGAGAAGAGCAAGCTCAACCAGCGTGCGTGTGAGCTGTCAATCAAAGTGCAGAACCATCAGCGTCTGTCAATCACACGTCAAATCTTTTTTTTTTCTTCCATATGTCAGAACGGAGGGCGACGCCTACATCAGTCTGTGCCACACCTCCGCCAGTCTTCCAGACATCCAAGAGCTTCAGGTGCGACTGCAGCGGGCCGAGGACGCCGGATTCCGGGCGCAGTCTGAGGTAGCGTCAAAGTTACGAGCGCCGACCCGGGTTGCGTGGCGTAGTTGACGCGCGTTTTGTCTTGTTGCACTTGCGTCAGTGCGAGCACGCGAAGCGCTCGCTCGGCTCACTGCAGCGTCTCCATGACGACAGCCGGCACGAGTGCGCCGCCCTGGAGGAAGAGCTGCGTCGCTGCAAAGCGGAGCTGCTGCGGCTGCAGGTTGATAGTGTGCAGGTGAGGGAGAGTGGCTCTGATTGGTTGCTCAAGGGGTGGGCAAGTATGGAAATTTTCCGTTATCCTGTAATATTTGACATTATTTTGTATTTTTCCCTAAAATTGGTTGGGATTTTTTTTCATGCAATAATTTTGATTTATTGTAAAATGATACAATGCAAAAAATGCTTTAAACAACTGTACATAATAAAATAAATACATATTAAATATATGTAGCGGCACGGTAGTCGAGTGGTTAGCACGTCCGCTTCCCAGTTCTAAGGTCTCCGGTTCGAGTCCAGGCTCGGACCTTCCTGGGTGGAGTTTGCATGTTCTCCCCGTGCCTGCGTGGGTCTTCTTCGGGTACTCCGGTCTCCTCCCACATTCCAAAGACATGCATGGCAGGTTAATTGGGCGCTCCGAATTGTCCCTCGGTGTGCGTGTGCGTGTGGATGGTTGTTCATCTCTGTGTGCCCTGCGATTGGTTGGCAACCAGTCCAGGGTGTCCCCCGCCTACTGCCCAGAGCCAGCTGAGATAGGCGCCAGCAGCCCCCGCGACCCTTGTGAGGAATAAGCGGTCAAGAAAATGGATGGATGGATATATGTATATTAAAAAAATGCAAAATGCATTTATAACATATATTAATTCCCTATAATTAAAAATAAATTGTATAAATATTTAGTGTTTATATTTCAAATTTGATTTTTAACTATAAATTTGTATAAAATATTTAAAAAGTGAAATGTATCTGATTATTTCTATTTTATTAATTTAGAAATAAATGTATGATTTTTAAATTCTACCATCAAGTAAATGACAAATGTATGATTTTGGGGGGGGTTCATTTTACTAATATTTTGATAATTATCAATAAGTTAACATAAAATATAAATAAATTTCATCATAAATTTTAAATAAATGAAATAAACAGAACATTTTTTATTTTTTTTTTAAAACAAACAAAACAAAAACAAAACACCCTTAGACCCTCCTCCCGTATGATGTCGCCATCTCCTCACCACCTGTCACCTGATTGGCACTCGCCTCCCCCCCTCTTGACATCACTTCCTGTCACACATGGCCACTTCCTTCCTTGTGTGTGTCGTTCTCAGCGCCGCCCCAGCCCCGCCGAGCCCCCCCTCGCGTCGGCCCCACTGCTAGGCGTCATTGTCATAGTGGCCTTGATGTGGTGCTGGTGGGAGGAGCTGGCGTCCTAGAAATTGGGAGCAGGTACGGGCTGAGACTTGTTCATATGACCTTCTATCGCCTCGGGGGTCATATGTGTCACTTCCTGTCACCACATTGCTGAATGTGTTTAAAGGTGAAAGGTCATCACCACTTTTTTTTTCACCAACAATGTTCTCTCCTTCCTGTCTTTCAGGATGACGCAGGAAGTTGGAACTTTGTGCCAGCTGTGGTAGCAGTGGCAGCCATCTTGGTTCTGGTGGTCCCCAGTTTGACCAGAACTTGATAGGAAGTGACATCACGGCCATCCTGAAACCCTTCAGACCAAAGCAGTCGCACTCAAAGAAGCTCGTCATGGATCAATTAGGAACCGTCCATACATCTGTTTTTTATTTATTTATTTATTTTTAATCTCGCTTATCTTCAGGTAAACTGGATCTTTGACGTCAATAGCCGTCAATGGCAGTAAATGAGTTAAGGCTGACTTTGGGTGAAGGGCCAGGTGCACTGTGGACTGGTCACCAGACAGGGTATATACAGACAAACAATGGACTGGTCGCCAGTGTATGTCAGGAGACATATAGACAAATAGACTCGTCTTCAAGCAATTTTAGCGACTGGTCAACAGTTCATGTCAATGCACATATAGACAAACAATAGATTGGTTGCCAGTCAATGTGTTGGCATAATCATGCACGTCATTAACAGTCATCAATAGCATTGTTAAACTTAAAAAGTGAAATGTAAAAAAAGAAATTTATGTTCTCTATGTAAATATTGCATGCTTCTCATCACTATGCTTTTAGTCAAGTTACATACACTCCCTGATGCAATATGAAGCTAACAGCTAGCCCGCTAATGTACAATGTGTAGTGCTTATGTCTTGTGCAAAAAGCCAATAAACATCACTCCATGGTGGCCAACAACATAATGACAAACACCCATCCACTTTCGACACTCCATCTTATTAGGCAAATGTGAACTGTTGTCCTATGCAGAGCGAGGAGCTGTTGGTGACAACTGTCCCGGCTTCATCACGTAAGTCTGATTGTCAACTTGCCGATGATGACAACGTGTTTAGGTTCCTGTTGGAAGGTTGCCGTGGAAACGTGTTGTACACGGGAGACTTCAGGCTAGCCTTGGGGGATGCCGGCAGGATGGAACATCAAAATGAAGAGGTGAGTATCAAATGCAGCTCTGGTTGTGTCGGTCAAGATTAACTATTAGGTGTCCAAGCACAACGTGAGGCCCCCGCATGCTGAGGCACTTAATGACACACAGTGACTTAAATGTTAACAAACAAAATGCGGGCCGGCACGCCACCAACCTCCCTGCCGACAGCTTAACGCCAGCTGGGGGCCTGTCGTGAAGCGGATCCAACATGGTGTAAAAGCGTCCAGGTGTCTAAACAAGGCAAACATCACCCTAATGTTAGAAATAGTCGATTCAATTGTTCAAATTGTCCTTCTGCAATGAAACTCAACTCTTAAATTTCTTCACAGGTGCTAATTAAAAGATGGAAGATTGGAAGGATTTTAATGCATTTTTAACTGTAAATTTAATAAAATTATATTCAATTCTACTGCACGAAATGAGTCATTTTTGAAAACTGTCATTTTTGTTGTTTTTTGGGAGGGCAAAGCCCATCCAGATTGAAATTGGTTGGCTTTTATGTAGTCCGAGCAGTCACAAAAAATATTTTTTTTTCAAGATGACTTGAAAACCACATTCTGGAGGTAATTAATTTCATATTGCAGTTGGACAGGATGTCAGTCTAAAGAGCTTCAACCAGATTGCTTTTAACTGTCAATGAAATCTTTCTACAGCAGTGTCACTTGATCAGTCTGTATACATTAGCACTTATATAAATGGTCTGCATGTAAAATTGTTCATGTTAAAATTCACCTCCCTGAAAAACTCGGTGATTTAATGTATTATGACTATAATGGAATTGTAAATGTTTACTATTTTGCTTCTGTATGCCATCTTCTGGCTGCATATTCCAATTAGTCAAATAATTAAACAGGAAAATACCCGGATTTAAAAAAAACAAAAAAAACAAAAAAAAAAACGTTGGTGACCCCTGGTTAGTGCGAATGAGTAATTTAAAATGTTTAAACTTTAACATCTGCGTGTACCGTTCGACACACATTAATGACAAATTTGCCCACTACTTCGTTATTTTCCACGGCGTTTATTATTATCATTATTTTAGCTAGTAAGCTCTCCATTTAGCCGCGACCCGGAAGTTAAACACTAACCGGAAATTGAACTGAAGAATAGTTTTGCATGGCGTTTTGTTTGTCTCGACATCAACCAAGTTACTTTAGTACTAGTAGATATTTTTCGATTGCATGCATTCACAGAGGCGTCCACAATAAAGGAATATTGTCTCCACGTCGGCTGCTGCGCGTCTACCTTCTCGTCAGCTGAAGAAAAGTGGCGACGTGTTGTGAAAAGGTAACTCATACTCAACTTTCCCACGTGTTTACTGCATAGCCTTCTGAAAGTATATTTTTGTTTAAAAAGAACCATCGTCTCCTATTTAGCGTGTCCTCAGTTGCCTCGATTAGATCAAAACATTTAGGTGCGTTTACACAATCTAACGAGATACGGTCTAATATAAAATGTGTTTATTAGTCTACCTGTCAAAAACAAAGTGTGATATGATGATGATAATAATGATGATAATAATTACAAAAAATAGACAACGGGATGAAAGAAAGTCCAGTTTGAGCATTTAAAAACGTTATATTGACGAATTAGTCCATGTTCCTGATGCCTCGAGGATGGTCGGAATTTATCCGAGTTTGTTTTTTCCAGTTCCTAAGGGGAGGTATTTGTTTTAATTGAATTATTCACACAAATAAATTCGTGATTTTAACATATATTTTTCATATCCATAAATATATCCGTGATTTTCACGTGTTTTTCAGAGCCACAAATATTTTCGCGATTTTCATGGTTTTCAGATTCACAAACATATCCGCGATTTTCAGATGTCTTTTTAAACTTTGTGTGTGCATTTTCCATGACTTTTGCTTGCGAGTTGTCGAAAGTGCGTTTGTGGATCGTCGCGCATGCGCATTTGTGTCTCAATTGAACGGGGAACAAGCCGTTTCTCGTTTAAAATTGAACACTGAAAAACAGAAATCAAGTCTTTATCTGACCATTATGTGTTTATTTTACACAAGTCGCGAAACAAAATGTGACCTTAGTTTGTTTCCCTTGAGCTTGTTTTGCCTTCACTCGAAAGACACTCAGACACGCAGCAGCTCTGATCTATATATAGTACTGTACTGTATAGCCGCTAGACCAAGTCTACTCGGCATACGAGCCTAAACATTTACAACATCAAAATTGGAAAACATTTGAGACAGTACTTAGTAGAAAGAGGATGATTTATAATGTGTTAAACATAAACAACAGAACTTAAGACATTTTACAACTTGCCTTAAATACATGATGATATCCTGAATGATTCTCTAATTCTCTATTGACTATCCAGTAATATATACAGATCAGAGCTGCTGCTTAGTGGCGTAGAAGAAGAAAGTTTAACAGCAGAAGAAGAGTGTCTTTCGATTTCGACTGAAGGCAAAACAAGCGCAAGGGAAACAAACTAAAGGTCGCATTTTGTTTCGCGACTTGTGCAAAATAAACACATAATGGAAGGTCAGATAAAGACTTGATTAAAAAATCATGGAAAATGCACACACACGCAATTAAAAAAGACGTGAAAATCGCGGATATATTTGTGTATCTGAAAACACGTGAGAATCAAGAAAATGTTTGTGGATCTAAAAAAGACGTGAAAATCACGAATTTATTGGTGTGAATATATATATATATATATATATATATATATATATATATATATATATATATATATATATATATATATATATATATATATATATATATATATTTAGACAAATCTCTCCCCATAACTTTGACCTTCAGTAAACTTAACTTCTCTCGCAGTATTGCTTCACTTATTGTTTTGATCTTATTTCATAAGCATTTCATACAGTTCAGTAATTCATCGCATAATTTCATGCAGGGAGATAGCGGCATACTGTCTCGTACGTTGTGTTACGTGGAGTTTTGTAGAATATTTATGAATGAAAAACAGCTATCGAGTTTTATACTCGACTAAATTGTGTTTTACCATTCACGTCTGTGTTTCCAAACGGTTCGCTGTTGTCGGTGAAGTTGGGGTACTTTTTTTTTTTTTTTTTCTTCTTCTTCCCTCGACTATGCAAGTGTGATTTCCGAGTTCACGGGGGCGTTCCCGTACACACTTCCTGGTTTGAAGTGGGGAAAAGTCCGAATTCCGACCATCCTCGAATGCAGCACAAAAAGTTCAAGAAGGCGGGGCATCAGCCGTTGGCGAAGGTGGTCTTGTGCGGGTGATGGGCGTGAGAAGGGTGGAGTCAGCAGAGCGGAGTGAGCGGGTGGGGGAGTGGCTTAGGTTGGACTGCACTGACCTGCTTGCTGACTGCATGAATCACTTGCATTCTATGAAAAATCATAAATAATCAGATTGTCGTCAAAACTTCTATAATATGACATTTATGAAGTAGTGATGCGAATATCAAGAGTATTTCAGTTGTATGAAAAACTAAGTGTTTTATGCAAATTGGCACCTCCGATATGCAAATGAGCATGACTGACTGCTTCCATTTCTGTTTTCTTGACATGATGGAGGCCGTTTGGGACATGGATGGGTCTGCGCTTCAACCATGCAATTGGAAACCTGCTTTTAGACAGGTATGTGTACTTTTTTGAGTCAAAAGTGTCATGCTGTGTGCTTGAGGAGGTGTGTCTGATGCCACTTAGCCATTTGTCAGTGAACTTTGACTTCCGCTTGATGTACTTGGACACACACCACAACAACATTCAATGGTTTTGAACTTGTGCTTTTTTAAAATCACAATGTGTGGCACAAATTATTGAAAAATAAATTATCTAGAAAAATTTTCAAATAAGTTGGCAAAATAAAAACTTATTTTTTCATTTTTTTAATCAATTAGTTTGACATTATGTTGTCTCTTTATTAAAATAAAAACTATCTGTACAAAAAAGAACATCTTCAAAGCGCATGCACCATTGGATGATGTACTTGTTTCTCTGGTTGCCCGTGTGGCAGTGTTGGCGCATGTGATGAATTGGGTTTGGCCTGTCGAGAGATGGCTCAGCCAGTTGGTGTGTCAGTGAACTTTGACTTGCGCTTGATGTACTTAGACACACCAGAACAACATTCAATGGTTCTGAACATGTGCTTTTTTAAAATCACATTGGTGATGATTGAAAAATAAGTTTAGAAAATGTTTCAAATAACTTGGCAAAATAAAAACTTATTTTTTCAAATGTTTTTTTTTTTTTATAATCAATTAGACTATTATGTTGCCTACTTATTAAAATAAATACTATTTGTACCAAAAAAACAAAAAAAAAATTCTTCAAAGCACATGTCCAGGAGTGTTGAATGATGTACTTGTTGTCTGGTTCCACGTGTGGCAGTGTTGTTCAGTCGATGAATTGGGTTTGGCCTATAGAGTGATGGGTCAGTTGGTTTTTGGTTGTGCTCATGTACCGAATGACTTTCCAAAATGGCCAAATTGTTAGCTGCACTTTAGTTGTTGTCTTGACTAATGTATACAGGTTATGATAGTCGATAGACAAATCATGAGGTGTCAGTCAATACCCTGCAAGTGTACCTAATCAAGTGTCCAAATATTAGGTGCACTCTTATTTCTTTCATGCACATGGAAATTTTTTATTTTTTTTTAAATTGTGAAAAATTGTTTTGCTGTTACTGATGATTGCACATGCTAACTTTTGGTAATGATTTTTAACTGAGGCATTTTAATGACATTTTGGCATCATTACTTACTGTTGTTGTTTTTTTGTTTTTTGGTTGAGCTAGTTAGCATTTGACTTAGCTGCGAGCCCGAAATGTTGTGAGTAATTTGATGTGAATGAGCATGGCTGACTCGTTTTGTTTTTGTTTCCTGACAGGATGGAGGAGGTCTTGGATGAACACGCAGCCAACAGCCTCAAGACTTGAGGACACGTGGATGGGTCTGTGCTACATTGACAGCAAGCTGCTCAAGGACAGGTGTGTGCGTTATTTGAAGGCAAATGTTGTGTGCTTTAGGTATGTGATGTCACTAAGCCACTTGTCAGTGCGCTTTAACCTCTGCTTGACACACAGCAGAACATCATTCAATGCTTGTGAACAGGTGCTTTATTAAATGACAGTTTTGCCCAAATGATTGACAAGGTTTGGCAAAATAACACTAAGGTAAGGTATTTTGAAAAAAAAAAATGGATGTTACTTTTGTCCACATGTCCAGAAGCATTGAATAATGTTGGTGTCTGTTAGTTGTTTTGTCCCATGTAGAGATGGGTCACTTGTGCTCATGTGACATCACACACACAACATGGTGTCGTGCGCTGCTGCTGTACAGCCTGTCAATCAACATTTGTGACTTGAGTCCAACATGATTGCTGTATCCATAAAAAACTGCTTGTCTGAAGTCAAATATATTGTTCAACTGGAATCAGTGTCTCCGTGTTTTATTTCTAATTGCACTTTGAGGTTTCAAATTGTGGCTATGTGTCAGTGTCATGCATTCAGGTGGTTGTATTCTCATTTTTTGAATGGATTGCAAGTGGATTGTTCCGGTTGTTTGAGAAGATGTTTTGGCCTCACGTCCGAACTGGCTTTCTCGGTTCATTTTCAAGGCCAGATGGTGCGATTTTGAGCGTGAATCGAGGAAGCCTGCTCGGACCAGAGGCCAAAACATCTTCAAGAACAACCTGAACAATCCACTTGCAATTCAGTCAAGGCTCGAAAAATGCTTTCTTGCTATTATTTATACTTCAACATGCAAATGAATGCACATAGCCCCACCTACTTCAGAGAAAATCTGAATAAATTTAAATAATTGACCACTCCTACTCAATCCAACCTATCAGCTGGCTGTATGCAAATTTATTTGCATAGCCACACCCACTTTTCCCCATCCACCAGGCCGATTTGTCTAATTTGCATAACCACGCCCACTTATGCCAATAGTTAACCCGGGTAATTTGCATAAAGCCCACCTACTTAAGAAGCCAACCAATCAGATTCTGCCACTACCACGGAAACCACCAACCAGAGCACTTCCTGCTCAGTAACTTGCATAACCCCACCTACCCAGCAACTTGGCCACACCCCTTTATTTTACAATACAAAGTTTTATAAAAACATGTTTTGTAATGTTACACAAGTGCAGAAAAGATGCAATTTGTCAACTTAGTTTTTTCGGCAGAGTGTACATGATAAATGGCAAAAAAAAAAAAAAAAGTTTAGAAATCATGCATTTTGTCAACTTTATTTTTTGCAGAGTACATGTTGAAAGGCAAACTAGAGGGGGAGAAAGTTGGACGACTTGATTGCCGTGTCCTTGTCACCAGGTGAAGTGAACGAGCAGATCTTGCCGACATCTGACAAAACGACAATCAATGAGTCAAGTCAACTTGGGCAGCAAACGTTTTTGAAATGTGATGAAACCCACCAGCACAGAAGGGGGATCTGGGCCAATCGCCCACAGAGCTGCATCGCCAGGAAGCCTGCCATATTCCTCGGCACCTGTGGCAGAAAAACATTGGAAGACAGAGGAAAAGCTCGCCGAGTCGACAAATCAAAGCTTACCGTTAATTGCGTCAACTTCTTCCAGTTGGTGGCATCAATGCAGCACCAAGAACACAAGTGTTGAACAGTCACTGCCTGGTGAAGTGGACTCTACAACAAAACACATGTTAAGTACTTTTTTTTTAATGTAGCAAATTTGACACAAGCTGAAACCCACCAGTGCAGAAGACGACCTGCGAGTTGTTTCTGGGACTGCCAGTGATGATGCAGCTGCATTCACAAGAAGCTCACCATGAAGAAAATATTTCAGTAAAATGCATTGACAGAGCACACTCAAACCAGTCCAGCTTTTACTCAACTTTATTCACGTGTCAAAAAAAAGCAGTGAAGATTATGTACATGTTTATCTTGGCCAGGCAATGATCATGACCAATTCAAGACAAGAAGCCTCCCAAAAGTGGTTGACCTTCTCCAGGGCCCAGCGATGCTTTGGCACCATCTAGTGGACATAAGCAGAAGAAAACAAACGTCAACATGTCAGCACAAAAAGTCAAGTCATCTTTATTTATATAGGTAAACGCACCTCTGAGGGTCCCAGTCAAAGTGCTGTTCCATGCAGCTTTTGGTGACCTACAGAAAGAGATGTTCAAATATGTTTAGTGTTTACCAAAGGTTCACGTCAGCCATTTTGTTTTGCAGCATGCGCAAACCCAGCGATGGCCAGCCTCGTACACAGTTCTTGTTCCTCAGGCAGCTCTGGTTCAAGTCAAGATGCCGTTTTTACCTGCACGTGCACACACAATAAAAAGCAGCATGTCAGGAATGGTCAGTGCAAGTCACCTGACATGTCCTTAGCCTCCTTCAGTCCAGGACAACAACTTATAACGTGAGGCCAAACTGTCAACTTGTTTTTCAAGAAGCCTGCAGGGTGGATTTAACAATGAGGTAGTGTACAGTACAACATTTTGCCCTTAGAAAGTCATACATTTTTACTTATGTGTTCCCAACTGAATCCCATCACTGGAAGCCTCCTGTTGGCATTCTGAATGTTGTAGCTCATCTTCACCACGTGCTGAAACTAATTAAAATATGATATCACATTTTAACGTGTATGAGTTTGTGTCTCACCAGTGACGAGAACAGGACTGAGCTGGACACAGTGTCGTGTCAGTGGCTGGGCTGAAAGACACGGTGACGTTACGTAGGTAGCTTAGAAACATCCAAGCACATTTAGCCTTTTGAGGGAGAGGGGGGAAAAAAAGGCATGTTCAAATAGATGAAGCATGCGACTTTATTTCAAGGGGAGTCCATTTGCTTCAAGATGCAAGCCTGTGGACAAATTAAAAGAACGTTAAGAATTGAGTCTCATTGACGTTAATGTACAAACGCTGGCAACCTACCTTCTGCCAAACGGTGCACTTCTCCAGACGCTGGAACGGGAAAAGGGGCATTAATTAAAATAAAAGTCGTGTTAAAGATCTTCTGTTTCCATGCACCTATACTTACTGCAAGCATTTATTGCCAAACATGTCAGATACATGCGTTTGTGTCATTTTAGCATACGGTTGACGTTAATTGACCGCGATCGAGCAAACATTTTAGCTACCGTGCTAGTTAAGGTGTTTGGACGCTGAAAAGGTGAACATGTTAAAAAGTAGGCTACAACCACGAGAGAAAGAATAATCTTTAAACAAACCTCTTGTCAAAGCTTTTGGTCATCTTGTCGAGATGAGTTGAGGCTAGCAAGCGGACGATGTCGACGTAATGCTGTCGATCTGGTGAAGAAATGAAAGATCGGTTGCTTCATTAGTCACAGCTTATATAGTTTTTCCGTAACAACGTCATCGTCACGTGATATTTTTTTTAAGAAGGAAAAAAAAAAATCTTTCAACTGCATTCAGAAAACAGATTGCCTGCCGCGAGGATCGAAGCCCAGTCCTCTACACCGGAGACCGTGGCGTTAACCATTCGTCCAAACTTGCCTAGCAGGGGTGCCGCTGTTTGTCATAATTATGCCTTAGTGACAAAACTATACCACTGATTCCATGAATAGAATCCAAAAACCCCAAGTTCCCAAAGCCGAGATGGTCGAATGGCATACAACATTGCCTTCGGTGTACTTGTTCTCGTGTTCGAGTCTCGCTTTGTGCAACCTTTATGTTTGTCATATAACTTTATGTAGTTCGGGGGTGCACAAGCGAGGATCGAACCCGAGATTACTTGTACCGGAGGCAAAGTTTTATACCATTCGGCCATCGTGGTTGAAGGCGTGTGACGTTTTATGTTATGTATTTGTAGATTGTAGGATGAGTAGATGAAGCCAATATTGTAAATGCGACCTGATCCAGCTTTGGTACCGCAGAAACTGGCCGAGTGGTCTGAAACACGGGTTTCAGTTTCCCCAGACGCGGGTTCGATTCCCGTTACTTTATGCTTTTATTTACCAAACTATTGAAAAATAGGGAGAGAGCGGGTATCGCACCCGTTACCCGTAGGAGGTGAGTCGCTGACTTATTCCATCGCGCCATCTGTCTAACGGTCGTTCGACAAAAATAAATGAAGGTGATGTGTACGCTTCTAGTAATTCGAAATGCCAGAGAGTGCTGGTTTGCTCAGGAGCACCCCTAACCTTCCCCATCCCCACCTGCTATTATTTTTATGGGTATTACAGTACTTTCAATTCCCGCATCCACATCCTGGTAGTCAGCTATGTAATCTACTCAAGTACGAATCCAACAGCTCACAAACAAGTCAATGCCATGACTACCCTGAATGTAGTTACCCAAGGCATCCACAAGAGGGCAGTATTTCATCATATCTCAGTTGCTTCTCAGTTTTCCTCTAAACTTTCACCACTCGATTGACCACCCACACGGATTCTCGACGATTTGTCTTTTTTGTTGAACTATATTTCCTCGGCGGTTTTAATGATGCGCGTCTTATAACGGCACGCTTATTGTTTTTTCACATTATTGAGCAATTACAAACGAGCCTCAACCCAGATATACTAACCTGAAACGTCACCCTCCCAGGGAGTGCGCCATCTGCATGATGATATGTTGTTCTGCACCCAACCCACTAATTTCTGTGGAGGACCCCCCCAACTTTTGAACCCAATGTCCTCGAGCAGTGTTTCTTAATCCTGGTCCTCGGGGCACACTATCCAGTCTGTTTTCCATGTCTCCATATTCCGAACCAGGTGAGGATCGTTATCAGGCTTCTCCAGATGATGAGCTGTCATTGGAAAGACATGCACTTGGAATAGTTGTTGGTCAACACAAACCACACCACATCTGGATATATTATTATTCTTATTATTTACACAAAACCAAGATCAGAAAGAGTTCAAGAGGGGAACACAGAACACTTGAAGAAAAAAAAAGTTAAGTCGACATTTTGTCTGCTTTCAAAGAACAAAAAATAAATTAAACTGGTTCACAAACTTGAGTCCATAAACTGTAAATTTTTATTTTCTTAGAACAAAAAGTGTATTGTTATAGAAAACGCCCCCCCCCCCCCCCCCTCTCGAGGCGTAGTTTGCCAGCAGGGGCCCCCAGAGGGCCAACAGATTTGACACAAACCGCATATCCTTCACATTAGCAATGCGGCAATGACAATTGACCGTCTCAAATTTCCTGAGTCGGGTTAAAAAAAAAAAAAAGAAAAAAAAGAAAAGTATAGTAAGGCTGATTATTTATCTTTTTTTTTTTTGTAAATGATCATGAATAGTACAGTAAAGCTTTTATTTAAAAAAAAATGTATAGTAAGGTTTTTTTTTGTTTTTTTTTTAAAGACCATGTATATAGTTGTGCATGTTTTGTTTTGTTTTGAAACGACCGTGTATAGTAAGGCGTTTTTCTTTTTTCTAAACGACCATGTATAGTAAAACTTTTTTTTTTAAACGACCATGCATATATAAGATGTTTTTTTTAAACAACCATGTATATATAAGACGTTTTTTTGTGTTTATCGAACGTGTATAGTAAGGCGTTGTTTTTATTTTTAAACGACCATTTATAGTAAGACTTTTTTTTTTTTTTTTTTTAAGACCATGTATATAGTTAGGCACTTTTTTTTTATTAACGACTATGTATAGATAAGATGTTTTTTGTTTTTAAACGACCATGTATACTAAGGTGTTAAAAAAAAAAACTATATAGTAAGGCTTTTTATTTTTTTAAATGACCATGTATAGTAAGGCTTTTTTTTTTTTTTTAAACGATTATGCATAGTAAGGCGTTTTAATTTGTATTTTTTTTTTAAATGACCATGTATATAGACCACGTATATATAAAATGTTTTTTGTTTTTAAACGACTATGTATAGTAAGGCGTTAAAAAAACACTATATATATGGTAAGACATTTTTTTTGTTTTTTAAACGACCATGTATATATATATATATATATATATATATATATATATATATACACATATATATACATATATATATATATATATACATATGACGGGTTTTTTTAGAAGACCATGTATATATGAGATGGGGTTTTTTTAAACGATCATGTATACATAAGTTGTTTTTTTAAACCACCATGTATGTATAAGGCAATTTCACTTCATGTCGTCACACACATTGCTGAACGTGAAAGGCTATCACCAGTTTTTTCGCCAACGTTCTCACCTACCTGTCTGTCAGGATGACGTAGGAGGTTGGAACTTTGTCCCATCTGCAGTGGCAGTGGCAGCAGTGGCAGCCATGTTGGTTCTGCTGGTCTCCAGTTTGACCAGAACTTGATAGGAAGTGACATCACAGCCATTCTGAAACCCTTCAGACCAAAGCAATCACACTCAAAGCAGCTCATCATGGATCAATTAGGAACTTTTTACCATGCCCATCAATACATCCGTTTTTTTTTAATTTATTTATTTTTTTTATTCTGTTGATCTTCATTTACTGTCAACCCAGTTAAATTGGATCTTTGACGTCAATGACAGTAAATGCAGTGTATGTCAAGACACGTATAGACAAATAGACTTGTCTTCAAGCAATTTTAGGGACTGGTCAACAGTTCATGTCATATATATATCATATCATATAGACAAACAATAGATTGGTCGCCAGTCAATGTGTTGCATAATCATGCACGTCATTAACGGTCATCAATAGCATTGTTAAACTTAAAACGTGAAATAAAAAGAAAGTTATGTTCTCTTCTTTATGTAAATGTTGCATGCTTCTCATCACTATGCTGTTAGCCAAGTTATGTACACTCCCTGATGCAAAGTGAAGCTAACAGCTAGCACGCTAATGTAGTGCTTATGTCTTGTGTAAAAAGCCAATAAACATCATGGTGGCCAACAACATAATCACAAGCATCCATCAATTTTCTACACTGCTTTCCCTCATTAGGGTTGTGGTGGGTGATTTGGAGTACGCATCTGAATTTGGGTAAGAGGTGGAGTACAGCCTGGAGTGCTTGTCAGCCAATCACAAATAGACAATGTGCTCGTTTGCCAGTCGATGTCAGGATTTATATAGGGAAGAATTAACTGGTCTCCATTCAGTGTCAGGGCACATAGACAAAACAACCATATTGGAATGTATCAATACAAGCTCCAGACAAGAAGTTGGAGTCCAGATTCGAACCTTGAACTTTTGAACAGTGAGGTAGTTATACTATCCACTCTATCATTATGCTGTCTAATCACAAATAACTTAAAGAAAACTGCAAGAAAATGTCAGCTGATGCTGATGACATCACAGCACCCAGAGTGTCCCTCTTGAGCGTGAACTCTAAAAATAGAAGTGGGCCAGCCCCAGCCCCCGGGTACCCCCCCACCCGTCCAATGAGCTGACGACTGGCTATCAGGCTGTGTGTTATTATAGTCTGGCAGGAACATTCCAGGGAGTCCTGCACGCTGAGGCACACGTTCGCTCTCTCAGTGGCGGAAGCTCGTCTCGTGCCACTTTTTTGCGCTGGTTTGGCGCGCTGTTCGGGCTGCCGACCACCGGCACAACCATGATGCCACAGCAGCAACTCCGGAACTTGCAGCTGGACGAGGATCCGGAAGATGAGCAGGAAGTGGAGGAGATGCCGGCCACAGAGAAGGACCTGGCCGAAGACGCTCCCTGGAAGAAGATCCAGCAGAACACATTCACCAGGTGGTGCAACGAGCACCTGAAGAGCGTCCACAAGCGAATGCTGGACCTTCAGAAGGACCTGGCGGATGGCCTGAGGCTCATCGCGCTGCTAGAGGTCTTGAGCCAGAAGAACATGTACCGCAAGTACCACGCCAGGCCCAATTTCCGCCAGATGAAGCTAGAGAACGTGTCGGTGGCGTTGGAGTTCCTGGAGCGACAACACATCCGCCTGGTGTCCATCGGTGAGTGTGGAATCAGGGAGGGAGGTGGTGGAGGGAGAGGAGGAATAATAAACTCTGATCAACACAGACACCCAACCTCTATTTTTGACTGACAGCATGTTCAAAATTCATTTCAAAACATAAGCTGACCTCCTAACATGGCCTTGTGGAGGTGGGGCCTCTGTTTTTTGGGGGCGTCCTGATTGACAGAGCGACAGCTGAGTTCTGCCGTCCTCCCCAAGCCCCCAACTCAAAATAGAAGCACTCCACTCTTTTAGGCTTTACGATACCATAACATTACACGTAGATCACAATACCATTTCCATATACTACCAGTCATCACCACAGGAAGTCATTTGAGCATTTATTCCATATCCTTGATATTCAGTGTATCCATGCACTAATACACTCTTAAGTCCTCACTTGCTCAGTGCACAAGTTGAATTTTAAATCAATGTTCAAACAGCTTTATGGCAAGTCATATCAGCGTTTACTCCACATCCTTGAGATACCTAGGTATGCGCTTTGTTCTCACTAGTAAGACAATTCAGTAGATAGTCGAATGGTCTTGTTTTAGGAAGAATATTTTTTTTCCATTACTGTATGAATATCATGCACATTAGGGAAACTTTGGCATATAGGACAACTACATATTGAAATACTAGCGTACTACAAGTGTTCATGTTAATTAGTAGAATTTTAGAAGGTCCAACCACATGACATCTTCAGCTGTTCACTTAAACAACTGTGAATGCACACATGCACAGCCATTTCACTGGACTTTTGTTTCAGCTGTTTTATAGCTGACAGGTGTGTGTGCATGTTTGTAATAATATGAATGAATGGTTTAATGACTGAATGATGCCAGTACTATCACACTTGCTCGGTCACAGAAGCGCCCTTTGACCCGTTAAGTCATTTTGGCAAAATGTTCCACAAACTTTGGGTCTTTTGACTGATGCTTCTTCTGATTCAAAATCGAGTCAAAATGGGTCATAGCCTTGCTGTAGTGGGGGTGCGGTGATGATTTCATCCTGCGGGGGGCAGCGGGGTGCCAACAAGCATTACAAATAGTTTCCCTGTGTGCTCATCTGTCCCACTTCCTGCTCGTGGAACACTTTCCCTCCAACGTCCCACATGATCCGTGTGTTTCTCCTGTTGCCGTGGGTAACAAGTCTTTGTATGGAACAAAGAAATCTTTTGAGGGAGCCAAGAAGGAGAATTCTTGAGGCTTGCAATGGAGCAGAAAGAATAAGTCAACAGGAAGTGAGACTTTGAAATCCAGGAAGGGTCAGAGTCAAAATGAAGGGGTGGTAACATCACCTGTGTGGCTATGCTAATGAAGAGCAGTAGTGAAGAACTCTTAATGTACATTTTGAAGCTTTTCAAGGATCTTATGTATACCTTTGTATGTATGCCTTTTCCCCATGATGTCACATGTATTTTCAGGTGGCAATAGTTTATGAGACCATTAGTTAATAAACCCGACCAAGACAGCGCTATTACTAAAACAGAGTGAATGTGCTAAAATGATGATTGAATTTTGAATTACAAATGGCCATTGGAAAGGAGAAAGAATGCTGGCCATAATTTACATTTCAAAAGGTAACTTGATTTGAAAAGAGACACTTAACATGATCAATTAATTTACTTCTGTTACTCGGATTAATGGTACAGACATGCTCTTCTGATGTTGAAATGGATTGACGGCCGATTATGTTTTGCAAAAAAACAAAGAAGACAACCCAATTAAACATTTTAATCAATGTGAGAACATCCCTTCCACAAACGTGAGGTTTAGGTTCATAGCCTGTCCCTTTAGAACTGCACTGCTCCGCCACCAGGCAGTCTCTGTGCTCTAATACTATAACTATTACTGTATAACACTTATCGCTGGCAGGCTGGCACCTACTGTTGACAAACATTATGCTCACTGTATTTCTAATTACCCTCCCCAGATTCCAAAGCCATCGTGGACGGGAATCTTAAATTGATCTTGGGTCTGATCTGGACGCTAATCCTGCACTACTCCATCTCCATGCCCATGTGGGAGGACGAGGACGATGAGGATGCCAGGAAACTGACGCCCAAGCAGCGTCTTTTGGGCTGGATCCAGAACAAGGTGCCCCAGATGCCCATCACCAACTTCCACCGTGACTGGAGGGACGGCAAGGCCCTAGGAGCGCTGGTGGACAACTGTGCCCCAGGTAAAACCAGAGGAAACTCTCTGTTTACAGAGGAACAGGAAGTAAATATTTACTGGGCCTTAAAAGTATCGCTCTGTCTTCAGGCCTCTGTCCAGACTGGGAAACTTGGGATCCAAGTCAGCCAGTGGAGAACGCAAAAGAGGCCATGCAACAGGCAGACGACTGGTTGGGTGTACCTCAGGTAGATTTCCATGTTATCATGTGTCTTTTTCTTCAGAGGTGTGTGGTACCACAGTTGGAGAAGTTCTTTCTCAGTTCTTAGGATTTTGCCATGTGTGCAGGTAATTGCTCCAGAGGAGATCGTGGACCCCAACGTAGACGAGCACTCTGTTATGACCTACCTGTCACAGTTTCCCAAAGCCAAACTGAAGCCAGGCGCTCCCTTGAGGGCAAAGACTCTGCATCCCAAGAAGGCCAAAGCCTTTGGGCCAGGTGGGTAGTACAGCAGAACATAGGACATTTTACAAAGACAGAAGCTTTCTCCAAAAGCACCATTAGAATATCTGACAATGCAACTACAAGCACAGCAAGTTTTTGTCATTGTTTTTTAGTTCATCCAAAAGTACCACTGGGCCCTGTTGTGTACAAACATAATGAAAAGTCTCAAATAAAGAAAAATGTCCTTCTTTGGGGCCCAGGCATTGAACCTCGTGGGAACGTGGTCCTCAAACCCGCAGAGTTTCTGGTGGAAACGGTGGAGGCCGGACTGGGCGAGGTTCTGGTTTACGTGGAGGACTTGGAGGGGCACACAGAGGAGGTGGGCACAGGAGATCTTCTGGGTTGATTAAAAGGAAATCAATGTCAATGTGTTTCTTTCAGGCCCGAGTGATCCCCAACAATGACAAGAACCGAACTTATTCGGTAATCTACCTGCCCAAAGTGGAGGGTCTGCATAAAGTAAGTCCATCAAGAAACTGGTGAAGGCATCCTAGCTGCTAATTTGCTTCCTTCTGTCCCAGGTGAAAGTTCTATTTGCGGGCCAGGACATTGACGGGAGCCCCTTCATGGTCCATGTTTCCAAAGCCATGGGGGAACCGAGCCGGGTGCAGGCCCGTGGCCCGGGATTGCAGCATGTGGGAAACATGGCCACCAAGCCTACCTACTTCGACATCTACACAGCAGGTTCATATCTGTTCCTTAGTACCTCTTAATGTCCTTGCACCATGACCCCTAAATGTGTCCCGCCCTATTTGGACCACTAGGCGCTGGCACTGGTGATGTGGGTGTGACCATTGTGGACTCAAATGGTCGCAGGGACACTGTGGAGGTGATTCTGGAGAATAAAGGTGACAGCATCTTCCGATGCACCTATGTTCCCGTCCTGGAGGGGCCGCACACTGTCTACGCCACTTTTGCTGGACAGCAAATTCCCAGAAGCCCGTTTCCTGTCCTCATTGCCCAAGGTAAATATGCCTTTGAATGAGGATATTAGACTCTTGATCATGTGACTTGGAGACTTGACACTATGTGACTTGGACTCTTACCGTCTGACATGGATGCCTGATCATTTAGCTTGGACACTTGACACTGCCTCCTCCCTTCGTCAGTTCCACAGAGCGTGTCACCACCCCAACCAGTGTCTGCGGTGTCTCCGGTGCAGGTTGTACCTCAGTCAATATGCACACCCCCACGGAGAGCCCCTCCTCCAACGCCTCCAAAACCCAGGCGACCAAGTTAGTAGAGGCTCAGGCTCAGTATAGGGGTCAGGCTTGTGACTGGCGTCCATTTGTGCCCCGTGGACTCAGCTTGCCAGCATGGCTGCGTCCACTTTGTCCTGAGCAGCTTCCTCGTCTTTTCCAGCAGCGAGCGGGAGTGTTTGTGTGTGGAATGAGTCCTTGCTGCGCTGCATGCGTCTCAACATCTATGATCTCCTAGCCGGATGCCAGTCAGCGATAGCTCAATGGCGTGTCTGGTGGCTTCACTTGTGCTACGTTTCCTTTCTCTCGATTACTTAATGTAATCAATGTGATCGGCTTCTTCCTCATTTTCAGATAATGAAATAATTTTACCTTTTATTCTCTTTTCCCTGACTAACAGCGATGTGCCGTGTGTCAGTTGAGCGGATTTGAATGTAATCTAACCTGCACCCCCTTCTGATTGGTCCACACAGCCTGCAACCCAAACACTTGCAGGGCTTCTGGCCGAGGTCTGCAGCCCAAAGGTCTGAGGGTGAAGGAAGTGGCCGAGTTCAAAGTGGATACCCGAGGTGGTGGAACCGGCGAGCTCCGAGTGGCGGTGAAGGGACCGAGTGAGCATCTTCATCGTACAATCACATCTTTGAAGGAGACACGCAGCCGCCATTAAGCTTCTACTATACTTGTAGGTGGCCTGGAGGAGCCTGTCAAGGTGGATGAGGTGGACAGCGGCCGCTACGAGTGTAACTACTACCCCATCATGACAGGAAGTTACATCATCAACATCACTTGGGGGGGTCACAGCATCCCACGCAGGTGAACTTCCAAAAGGTTGCCAACATCAACAAGTGGAGTGCTCATTTTTTTGTGTATGGATGTATTCAGTCCCTTTGAAGTCTATGTGAATGAGGAGGCTGGGCCTCAAAAGGTGCGGGCCTGGGGTCCTGGTCTGGAGACGGGTATGGTGGGAAAGAGTGCTGACTTCGTGGTGGAGGCCATCGGGACGGAGGTGGGAACACTGGGTACGTCCTCACAGCTCAAAATGGCAACATAGGAAGAAGATGTGGCTGAGTGAGAATGATGGCTTTTTGGTGGTCAGGCTTCTCCATCGAGGGTCCGTCTCAGGCCAAGATAGAGTGCGATGACAAAGGGGATGGCTCATGTGACGTCAGGTACTGGCCCACTGAGGCCGGCGATTATGCAGTCCATGTCATATGTGATGACGAGGATGTGAAGGATAGCCCCTTCATAGCACACATCCTGCCTGCTGCAATGGACCTTTACCCAGATAAGGTGACACTGGAGAGTCCAGAACCATCTGTCCCGCCGAAGTTTGACGACTCAACACGCTGTTGACTATTCCCCAGGTGAGGTGTTATGGACCAGGCCTCGAACCCGTTGGCTGCATCATCAACAAACCGGCAGATTTCACCATTGACGCTCGAGAAGCCGGTGGAGGCAACCTCAGGCTCTACGCTCAGGTGAGGACTTTCCCACCCGAGTACGCTTATAATGGGACTTTTATAATTGGTGATATCACTGTTATGTCAATTAGTCTCCTGTCCCTCAAACCTCTATCCTGTTTTCTTCATCTACCATTTGTCCCTATAAGCTGTCTTTCCATTTCTACCCAGAGTCTGGGTTCTGTTTAAGTTTTCTTCCTTAGAAGGAATTATTCTTTGCCTCCATTGCTCATATGGACTTCAAGTTGATTTTCTGAAAGGAGTGCTGTTCTTTACCTTCTGAATTTGTACAGTATCTTGAGCCTCCTCTGTTGTGAACTGGCTCAATATAAGTAAAATTGACTTGATTTGGAACTCCACCATGTCCACTTCTATCCTATCAATGTCCCCCACAGGATGCTGAAGGTTGCCCTATAGATGTGGAGATCAGGGACAATGGCGACAAGACCTTCTTTTGTGTTTACATCCCTACAAAGCCCATGAAGCACACCATCATCGTTACATGGGCTGAGGTCAACGTTCCCAACAGCCCCTTCAGGGTACTGTGAGCTCCTCCTGTACCTCTGGTCAAAAGCACTCTTTAGAAAAGGGGAATTTTCAAGCTTTATACTCCACTAGATCAAGACCTTATATCTGTGTAAAAGTCGAAGGATGGAATATAAAAGATATTTTCTTGAGCTTATATTTTGGTGAACAGGTGGGCATCGGAGAGGGCAGCCATCCACAGAACGTGAAGGTTTTTGGTCCTGGCATAGAGAGAAGCGGACTTAAAGCCAACGAGCCTACCTACTTCACGGTGGACTGCGGCGAGGCCGGACAAGGTGAGACACCACATCTTCATCCTGCCTGTAGGTCTACAGAGCAACCACAGGGTGAAACGTTGACCGCTTGTGGCTCCCCACTCCTCCAGGTGACGTCAGCATCGGCATTAAGTGTGCACCAGATGTGCTCGGACCCGCCGAGGCTGGCATCGACTTTGACATCATCAAGAATGACAACGACACGTTTACAGTCAAGTACACGCCGCCGGCCCCAGGCCAGTACACCATTATGGTGCTCTTCGCTGACCAGGTGAGACACAGAAATAAATACTGGTGCCAAACTGACAACATTAAGAACTTAAATAGAGTGGTACATTGTGGGGGTAAAGATTCAAGACATTTAAGGTACCCAAGGACACTTGGCAAAAACCCATGGTGATGTGAAACAAAACCTTGCGCCTTCTTTAATTGTTGAAACAGGAAATCCCAATCAGCCCCTTCAGGATAAAAGTAGATCCTTCTCATGATGCTGCTAAAGTGAGAGCAGAAGGACCTGGACTCAACAAATCAGGTCAGCTAATATAAAGCACAGTTATAGAATGTCCATATTTTTGGTGAGTGCTGGCTTTGACCGCTTGGATGTTTTGCTCCGATGAAGGCGTTGAAGCAGGAAAGCCCACACACTTCACTATCTACACTAAAGGAGCCGGCAAAGCTCAGCCTGAGGTCCACTTCATAGGCGGAGCTTCAGGCGACATCGTACGAGACTTTGAGATCATTGACAACCACGACTACTCGTATACAGTCCGTTACACTGCCACCCACCAGGTGAGTTTACCTCTGACTTTGTGAACATGCATGTCTGTCACC
The DNA here is from genome assembly GCF_051991245.1 of Festucalex cinctus. Lineage (NCBI taxonomy): Eukaryota > Metazoa > Chordata > Actinopteri > Syngnathiformes > Syngnathidae > Festucalex > Festucalex cinctus. The sequence goes on from NC_135426.1 coordinate 9,364,014, forward strand.
CTCATGTTTTTTTTGTCCTTCAGGGGAGTTTGTCCATCACTGTCCTCCACGGGGGTGACGCCATTCCAAAAAGTCCCTTTCACATCAAAGTGGCTCCACCTCTGGATCTCAGCAATGTCCAAGTTCACGGCCTGAACAGCAGTCAGTAAATTTGTCTTTTTATAGTGAACCCTTTGCATTTTCATTAGGCCTATAATCGAACTACCTTAAGGAGCTTCCGTTAGACCACAAGTCGCAAACTCCAGTCCTCGAGGGCCGCAGTCCTGCATGTTTTAGAGGTTTCTCCCCTCAAACACACCTGTTTCATCAGCAAGCTCTGCAGGAACCTGATAATGATCTCATCATATGATTGACCTGTGTTTGAGGAAACCTGTGAGTTAGACAAAGTTCATGCTTTGCTGCCATCTTGTTACAGTTTGGTGCCAAGGAAGAAAGTTGAAGTGAGCTGAAGAGCTTCATTTACACAAAGTCATGCTTTGCTGGCACCTTGTAAAATCTATAAACAGTTATAATTCTTTCTGGGGGTTGTCGATTACTCACAGAGTTTCGCGATTCATAGTGGGACTTCTCCGTATTAAACGTGTGTAGATCTATTTTGACATCAGTGATGTGTTAAACAGAGGTGGATGTTGGAAAGGATCAGGAGTTCAGCATCAGTACTTCAGGCGCCGGCGGTCAGGGCCAACTCAATGTGAAGATCATTTCTCCGTCTCGCCGGCCAATTCCATGCAAGCTGGAGTCCGGCACGGCCATTGGGATTCATTCAGTGAGGTATATTCCGCCAGAAGAGGGGCTTTACACAGTAGAAATCAGCTATGATGGGAATCCCATCCCGGGAAGTCCGTTGGCAGTAGAGGGCATTTTACCCCCTGATCCCTCCAAGGTGAGTTCTGTATGAAGGAGGCTCTTTTAGAAGATGATGGTTATTTAAGTCACATCAAACAGCTTCCTTGTTGGCCTCACAGGTGCGAGCATATGGTCCAGGCCTTCAAGGTGGTGTGGTTGGTAAACTGGCGCCCTTTGCCATTGACACAAAGGGAGCAGGCACCGGTGGTTTAGGACTGACAGTGGAGGGACCCTGCGAGGCCAAGATCGAATGCCAGGACAATGGCGATGGCTCCTGCTCTGTGTCCTACTTGCCCACTGAACCCGGCGAATACAACATCAACATCCTATTTGCTGACCAGCACATCCCCGGCTCCCCCTTCAAGGCCGCCGTCCAATCCATGTTCGACCCTAGCAGGGTGACGGCCAGCGGGCCAGGATTGGAGCGGGGGAAAACCCATGAGGCTGGCTCCTTCCTGGTGGACTGCTCCAAAGCCGGGGAGGCGGAGCTCACCATTGAGATCATCTCCGAGTCAGGTTCCAAAGCCGAAGTTCACGTGGAGAACAACGGTGACGGAACCTACTCCATCACCTACATCCCACAGTCTCACGGCGTGTACACTATCACCATCAAGTATGGAGGACACACGGTGCCAAAGTTCCCCGCACGTCTGCAAGTGGAAGCAGCCCTTGATATCAGCGGCATAAAAGTCTACGGACCCGGCGTGGAAGCCAGAGGTGAGAGAGTACTAATTCTTGGTTACTGTACTTGAGTAGTTTTTTTTTTTTCAGGTTTACTTGAGGATTTAATTTTTAAGTGGGTTTCTTTTTCTTTATGTTCCTGTTGTCCCCAGGAGTCCTGAGAGAAGTCACCACACACTTCATTGTGGATGCCAGATGTGTTTACCAGACCGCCGGCGGACATGTTAAAGTGTACATTTCCAATCCATCAGGTGCAAGGACGGACACCTACATTACAGACAAGGCTGACGGCACATACCACGTTGAGTACACGCCTTTTGAGGATGGTCAGTTACTTGATTTAGTACCATAACAGTGGTACATTGACTTACAAGTGTCCCCAACTTGTGTTTTTCCAGTTACTTTGGACAATTGTTCGTAGCGTGTATTTCGTATGTCTTGGCAGGTCTGCATGTCATCGAAGTGTTGTTGGATGATGAACCCCTTCCAAAGAGTCCATTCAGGGTGTCCATCACTGAAGGTTGTGATCCAGGGCGAGTTCGAGCCTACGGGCCAGGACTTGAGGAGGGTCTGGTCAACAAGCACAACCGGTTTACTGTCGAGACCAGGTAACTCAACCCCAAGGTCTCACAAGCTGTTATGAAGGTTTTGGACAAAATGCCATTGTTTCACCCTGAAATGAATTAAGTTTAGGTCCACCTTCCTTCCTGTGATGCCCTCTCCAGGGGTGCTGGCACCGGGGGTCTAGGCCTGGCCATTGAGGGCCCATCAGAAGCGAAGATGTCCTGCAAGGACAACAAAGATGGCAGCTGTAGCGTGGAGTACATTCCCTTCACTCCTGGAGAGTATGACGTCAACATCACCTTTGGAGGACTTCCGATTCCAGGTGCAGTCAAGTCCATGTGGCCACTAAGTCAAGTCATAATCACTTCTCTGAAGAGCACTGAGCTTATGGTTCATCACTGCAGGAAGTCCATTTCGAGTGCCGGTGCGAGAGGTGGTGGACCCCACCAAAGTGCGCTGTTCTGGACCTGGGCTTGGAAGTGGTGTTCGTACTCACGTCTTTCAGACTTTTACAGTGGACTGCAGCAAGGCTGGTGTAGCTCCTTTGGAGGTCCAGATTTTTGGGCCCACAGGTGATAAATGTGGGGGTAAAAGACTCTCTGGTGGGGTGTAACAAGGTTCATATTGTCTTCAGACAACACGTTGTCCAACGTCAACTATTTAAAGGATGGAGTTTGGTTAACTCCGTCCAAAGATGTCATAATCCTGTCTTCAAAATGAACTTATTGGTTGTTTAGGTCTCACTGAGCCCGTCAGCATTTTAGACAACGGTGACGGGACACATACGGTCAATTACACCCCCACCAATGATGGTGCGTACACCATCTGCATCAAGTACGCCCAGCAGGAGGTCCCTAGAAGGTAAGGAACACTCATGTCAGTCACTTGATCAAGATGATTTTGATTGTGGAAACATTTAATTTTCAGTCCATTCAAGATCAAGACCCTGCCGGCTCATGATGCCAGTAAGGTCCGTGCCAGCGGTCCTGGTCTGAATTCATCTGGCGTTCCCGCCAGTCTGCCAGTAGAGTTCACCATCGACGCTAGAGATGCCGGTGAAGGACTGCTCACTGTTCAAATTCTGGTGAGTCCCAATAAGCATGTAGACACACAATGCTTTGACCTTTAGCTAGCCACCTAGCATTAGCACTTAAATATTGACCCTGTGAATGTGACCTCCTGTGCCGCCGGCTGCAGGGTCCTGACGGGTGCAGGCACCAAGCTGCCATGCTTGTGCAGGACTGGCACACACGTGTCTGGGAATCTCATATAGTCAAGAGAACCATCCCGTTCTCCATTCTTAAGAGAGCCTGTGTAAGGCCAACAACACACACCTGCATTTCCCTTCCATTTCCAACGCCAACCTGAATCATCTCATACTGTCTGCCTCGTTCATGAAGAAAAATTTTTTTTTATCAGTGTCACATCAGTTTAACTTTGTAAGTTCTTCAGCAACTACTTACTTTGGATCATCATCTAACTTGTTCATCCATTTGTCTTCTTTATCATCTTCAACTTTATCATCATGAGCCTCTTCTTCATCATCACAAACTAGAGTCATGGCGTAAGACGTCATGTTGCTGCCACCACTGGTCTCAAACAGAAATGTTGAGATGATCTGCTCATTCCAGAGGGATGGTTCACTGTATGAGCAATGCAAACAGACCTTCATCCCTTCTTTCATCTATACTCCTTCTTCTCCTAATTCTTCTGTTGATCTGGAGGACATACGTTGGACAGACCAAAAGCTTGACGAACAGAAGGAAGCTTTAATATTTAGGTAGTTTGTAGACCTGTGGTGGGAAGCACTTGCTGTGTCAGGGTTTCATTTTTTGACTGATTTGACTTGTCTACAGGATCCTGAAACCAAGCCCAAAAAGGCCAACATCCGGGACAACCGCGACGGGACTTACACTGTGTCCTACGTTCCGGATATGGCAGGCCGCTACACCATAACCATCAAGTATGGAGGGGACGAGATCCCATACTCACCCTATCGCATCCACGCTGCCCCCACCGGGGACGCCAGCAAGTGTCTGGTCACAGGTCAGGGCTCTCTACCCATCCCCTGTCATTAATTCATTTTTGGCCCTAATTGGCATCTTGTTGTCTTACAGTGTCCATTGGAGGACATGGACCAGGTGAGGGTGTGCAACCTCATTGTTCCCTTGTCCTATTGTTTGCTATTCAAGTCTGTGCCCTGGTTGCTTGTTGCCATCTGTTCAACAATTTGACTCTACAACTCCTAGCAAAGAGTATGGAATCACCAGTCTTTGACGAGTATGCACTCAGACGTTTTATTCTGTAGATCAAACTCAGACAAAAAGCATGAAACAGTCATAAGGTCAATCCAAAGTACAACATCTTGGCTTTCAGAAACACTAAAAGAAATTAAGAAAAAAAAAGATTGTGCTCGTCAGTAAATGTTAGTTTTGTAGAGCAAGTGCAGGGAAATAAATATGGAATCGCTCCATTCTGAGGAAAAAAAAAAATGGAATCATGAAAAACAGACCAAAAAAAACAATCAAAACACATCACTAGTATTTAATTGCACCACCTCTGGCTTTTATGACAGCCTGCAGTCTCTGAAGCCTGGACTTGATGAGTAACAAACAGTATTGTTCACCAATCTGGTGCCAAATCTCTGTGATTGCAATTGCCAGATCATCTTTGCACGTCGGAGCCTTGCTGTGGAACATTTTGTTTCCATTTCCACCACAGATTTTCAATTGGGTTGAGATCTGGGCTATTTGTAGGCCATGACATTGACTGGATGCATCTTTCTCCAATGAATGCTTTCACAGTTTTTGCTCTGTGGCATAATGCATTGTCATCTTGGAAAATGATTTCATCATCCTCAAACATTTTTTTCAATTGAAGGGATAAGAAAGCTGTCCAAAATGTCAATGTAAACTTGTGCATTTATTGAAGATTTAACCACAGCCATTTTCCCAGTGCCTTTGCCTGACATGCAGCCCCATATCACCAAGGACTGTGGGAATTTGATGCTTTCTTTAGGCGGTCCTCTTTGTCAATCTCACTGGAACGGTGCCAAACAAAAGTTCCAGCGTCATCACCTTTTCCAATGCAGATTCATGACTCATCACTGAAGATAACTTTCAGCCAGTCATCCACAGTCCATGATTGCCTCTCCTTACCCATTGCAGTCTTGTTCTTTTTTGTTTAAGCGTCAATGATGGTTTCCTCTTAGCTTTCCTGTATGTAAATCCCATTTCCTTTAAGCGATTTTGCACAGTTCTGCCACATACATTGACTCAGCTTCCTCCCATTTCTTCTTCATTTGTCTTGTTGTGCATTTTCTGTTTTCAAGGCATATAGCCTTTAGTTGTTTGTCTTGACGCTTAGATGTCTTCCTTGGTCTACCAGTACACTTGACGTTAACAACCTTCCCATGCTGTTTGTACTTGGTCCAGATCTTCGATACAGCCGACTGTGAACAGCTCATACGTGTAGTTACCTTCTTCAAGAAGCTTGATAATCCTGTCTCAAGAGACATCTCCCTTGTTGGAGCCATGATTCTTGCTCCAGCAGCCCTCAAAGGTGTGATAACTGCACTGTTTTTAACTGCTGACTAACGAGCAGATGTAATTTGAGGCAGGTGCCCAATTAAGGAAAGGAAATTGACGGGGTGTGTCCATATTTACTACTCAAAATGGAGTGATTCCATAATTTTTTCCTCAGAATGGAGTGATTCCATATTTCCCTGCCCTTGCTCTACAAAAGTAATATTTACTGACCTGCACAATGTTTTTTCTTCATTTCTTTTAGTGTTTCTAAGATGCTAAGATGTTGCACTTTGGAATGACCTTACAACTGTTTCATGTGTTTTATCTGAGTTTGATCTACAGAATAAAACGTCGGAGTGAGTGCTCGTCCAAGACTGGTGATTCCATAATTTTTGCTAGGGGTAGTATACATTCTAACTATATGTGATTTAGGGTTAGTTAGAATGATCTGACCTTACATGGCATCCATCTCTCCAGGGTCAGGTGTTGGTCCCACCATCCAGATTGGAGAGGAGACAGTTATAACAGTGGATGCAAAGGCTGCCGGGAAAGGCAAGGTCACCTGTAAGGTGTCCACACCGGACGGAGCGGAAATGGACGTGGATGTGGTGGAAAATGCAGATGGGACGTTTGACATTTACTACACCGCACCGGAGCCCGGGAAGTACGTCATCACTATCCGCTTCGGAGGGGAGCACATCCCCAACAGTCCCTTTCACGTACTGGTGAGTCCCACACAAGCATCTGATCACTAATTAACATGGATGTGAGCGCATTAATGTCTTAACATTGTGGTGAAGGTCCTCATTAACATACTAATTCTTCAACATCCAGTGCGGTCTGGTGGACTAATTTCTGTGTTATTGTTGAAGTGTTGTCTTCTTCCCATCAGGCCACTGGTGAGGGGCTGAGTGAACTCTGGCCACTTCTTACTAACGAGCCGCATGTCTCTTCTGCATGATCGGCCGCTAAAGCCACGCCTGTGTGATCCTGAAGGTGGCGCTCTTCACCACCATGCATTAATGTGCTTACCCACACGAAACGTGCTGTAAAATTCTTTCAGGCATGTATAGTTGTTTGACTCCGTCTCTCCAGGCAACCAACGATCCCATGATCCCCGTCAATGGCATGGAGGCCATGCTCCGGCCCTTTAGTCTGGTCATTCCCTTCACTGTGCAGACAGGAGAAATCACGGGTGAGCCCGCTTTTAGTTGGACTCCTTGGTGTGTGGGCCGGTGTTAATTCAATCACTGTACGCCACGCAGGTGAAGTGCGAATGCCATCCGGTCGCACGGCTCACCCACATATTGCCGACAACAAGGATGGCACCGTCACAGTCAAGTACTCGCCAAGCGAGCGCGGTCTACATGAGATGGACATTAAATACGACGGCCAGCACATCCCAGGTACTCTAATTTCTCACCAGAGAAGATAAGAGAACAATGAGTACAACAGCCATATCAATAACATAAGATTAATAGTCCCCAAATTACAGCAACAATGACGTTCAAGTCAAGTCAAGCTGATAAACGTGAAGGTGCAATGGTGCAATGGTCAAATACAACATAGATGTGGATGAGACAATTGTAAATTATCCTGGCTATGAGCTTTTTTTAAAAAAGAAAGGAAAAAACAGTTTGTAACTTCCCTGTACACTGCAGGAAGTCCGCTTCAGTTCTTTGTGGATGCCATTAATAGTGGTCACGTGACAGCGTATGGCCCTGGTTTGAGCCATGGGGTGGCCAACTTACCTGCGACATTCACCATTGCTACCAAGGATGCCGGAGAAGGTAAGACAGTGGAAAAACATCAACAAACATTCTTTAATTACAATGGTACTCTAACTGATGAATATAATTCTTTGCATGACTATATTCTCTGTGAGAAGTGCTATATGGGTAAATTGTATTTACTAACTTCATTCTGATGGCGTAGGTGGTTTGTCTCTGGCGGTGGAAGGACCTTCCAAAGCTGAGATCAGCTGCAAGGACAACAAAGACGGCACCTGCACCGTGTCCTACCTGCCCACAGCACCCGGCGACTACATCATCATCGTCAAGTTTGATGACAAACACATCGCCGGCAGCCCGTTCACCGCCAAGATCACCGGTAGGAGAGTGAACGGCTAGTTTCCCCCTTTTTCCTGATTCTGAAGCTTGTGTTGGTGTCTCCAGGAGATGATCCTTTCGCCATGTCTCAGCTCAACGTCGGCACGGCGACCGATGTCTCCTTGAGGATCATGGAGACAGACCTGGGCTGTCTGACGGCGACCATTCAAGCGCCATCAGGAAGCGAAGAGGCATGCCTGCTTAAGAGACTTCCCAACAGACACATTGGTGAGTTGGCTAAGCAGCAGAGCTAAGTCTGAAAGACTTCAAGTTTAACTCATTCACTGCCTTTGACAAGTATACTTGTCAATTGTATTTTTTAGAGCGGTGCTAAATGGGGGCGAATCTGAGCATGCTCCACTGTAAATATCAAACTTGGAAACAACTTTACTGATGCCCAACCACCGGTAGATGACATCATTGCCCCATTTTATAGGAAATAAACACAGTTTCAGAGTCCATGGGAGAAATGGCTGTATTTTGGCAAACCTACATTTTTCTGCTGTCAATTATAAAAGAACGGGACGGGACAAAAAGTAGGGAGTCTATTCTATTTGGTAGATTCGGTTTATATATAATTATTGAATGTAATATCACGTGAGTATTGGAAATGTAAAAATTTTCTATAATGACTGGCAGTGAATGAGTTTTAAAAATAAAAAATAAAAAATAAAAAACAACACACTTGAATTCTGACTTGACTTAACCCAAGTAATGACTAAACTTGCTTGAAATCTGAAAACCTCTGTTAACTAGATATTTACTAACTGTTGTGGAAATGCACGCCATTCATCTGTTATTTTTTCAGGCATCTCATTCACGCCCAAGGAAGTGGGCGAGCATGTGGTGAGTGTGAAGAAGGGCGGCACACACGTGACCAACAGCCCATTTAAGATCATGGTGGCGCAGTCCGAGATTGGTGATGCCAGCAAGGTGAAAGTGTTCGGTGCGGGACTGTTGGAGGGACGCACATTCGAGGTGGCACAGTTCATCGTCGATACCAGAACTGCTGGTATGCCGAAATTTGCCCACTTCATGCCTGCACTTTCTAAGCGAGCGTGTGTGTTGAGGCAGGTTACGGAGGTCTGGGTCTGTCCATCGAGGGTCCAAGCAAGGTGGACATTAACTGCGAGGATGTGGAGGATGGCACGTGTCGCGTCACTTACTGTCCTAGTGAGCCTGGAAACTACATAATTAACATCAAGTTTGCCGACCAGCACGTTCCAGGTACACGCCCTCTAACCAATGCCCCAACTTACAAGTTTTTTGCATCATGAGCCGCCACTTGCTTAATGAAATGTACAACATCAAATTACGAAAACGGGAGCATGGGAGAGATGCTAACAACTGAACTAAATGTGTGGTAATGACCAATCATCACAGCCATAACTTCTTCCTGTGTGCATTTCCCTGGCAACAGGAAGTCCTTTCACCGTTAAAGTGTTTGGCGAAGGCAGGATGAAGGAGAGCATCACCAGGAAGCGCCAGGCACCCGCCATCGCCACCGTGGGAAGCACATGTGACCTCAACCTCAAGATCCCAGGTAAGCTGTGACATTTCTGAATCTACCCACTTCCTGCATTCTTATTTTATTTTGTAGTTAAAGGTAATGAATGAATCAAGGTCAAAGTACAGATGAATGACATTTCGATTGAAGTATAGTAAAGTATTTATTTGTGCACTATTGCTGACCTCTCGTGTTGTGCAGGCAACTGGTTTCAGATGGTTTCGGCACAAGAGCGGGTGACTCGCACATTCACGCGTAGCAGCCACACATACACGCGCACTGAGCGCACTGAAATCAGCAAGACGCGTGGCGGTGAGACCAAGCGAGAGGTCCGCGTGGAGGAGAGCACGCAAGTCGGCGACCCATTTAGGGACGTCTTTGGAGATTTCATGGGACGGGAGAGTCTGAGCAGCTTTGGTGGGAAATCACCACCTCAGGAGGGTACGTGTGACAACTGGATAAGGGAAATAAAATAATAGCTGGCTGATTGGTAGGATGTAGGTTTTAATTGTAGATCAGTTCTGCTGATAGTTTAAGGCCACCATAGATTAAAGGAAAAATGACCGCCACCTATTACTCTAAGCTGGAAAGATTTCCCTCACTCAGGTGAACCAGCGCACCAGGAGATGGCGGCTCAGGTGACAAGCCCGGGCGGCAAGTGCGAGGATGCAGAGATCATCCGCGGTGAGGATAGCACGTACAGCGTCCGCTTCGTGCCGCAGGAAATGGGCGCGCACGTGGTGGACGTCAAGTATCGCGGACAACACGTTCCCGGAAGCCCCTTCCAGTTCACTGTGGGGCCCCTGGGAGAAGGCGGCGCCCACAAGGTGCGTGCAGGCGGCACCGGGCTGGAGCGAGGCGTGGCCGGCATCCCAGCCGAGTTCAGCATCTGGACCAGGGAGGCAGGTGCGGGTGGGCTCTCCATAGCAGTGGAGGGTCCCAGCAAGGCAGAGATTGCCTTTGAGGACCGCAAGGATGGATCCTGCGGTGTCTCCTATGTGGTCCAAGAGCCCGGTGAGACCAGCTTCATGTCAAGCACAACTTCTCCCAATTTGGTTTTCACACGCTGATCTTCATGTTGATTTTCTCCCAACAGGAGACTATGAGGTCTCCATCAAGTTCAATGATGAACACGTGCCAGACTCGCCCTTCATGGTCCCCATAGCCAGTTTGTCTGAGGACGCCCGCCGCCTCACCATCACCAGCCTTCAGGTGAGACCCCAAGTTTTTATCCGCATTTTTCAGTTCAGGTCAGCAGTAGGGAATCACTTTTCTGCCACCCGGAAGTATCCTGCCGTACATTCTCTCCTAACATTCCAAAATGATCTATAGCAGGGTTCAATAATTCCGGTCCTCAAGGTCCAGAGTCCTGCAGGTTTTAGATATTTCCACCTACCAACACACCTGATACTATAGATCAGGCATGCTGATGAGCTGATTATATGAATCAGGTGTATTAGTGGGCAGAAACATTTAAAACCTGCAGGACTCCGGACCTCGAGGACCGGAATTGGTGAACCCTGGACTATAGTCTAGACCACAGCTCTCAAACTCCAGTCCTCGAGGGCCGCAGTCCTGCATGTTTGAGAGGTTTCTCTCCTCAAACACACATCAGCAAGCTCGGCCGGAAACTGATAATGATCCTCATATGATTCAGCTGTGTTTGAGGAGAGAAACCTCTAAAACATGCAGGACTGCGGCCCTCAAGGACTAGAGTTTGATACCTGTGGCCTAGACTGTTAGAGCATGGTCCTGATGTCCTCTAGGACTCTGGACTAAAGGTGAACCAGGAAGCATCCTTTGCAGTGCAGCTGAACGGAGCTCGAGGTGTCATCGATGCCAAGATTCACACGCCTTCCGGAGCCACGGAGGAATGTTTGATCACCCAGCTCGACGGCGGTAAGATTTCTGCCTCTGCTTTTGGGGACCATGCCTTCAGAAACTGTCCAGAAAGAAATGACTGTCTGTCAGCAGATCAGTACGCCATTAGGTTCATCCCCAAAGAGAACGGAGTCCACTCCATCGACGTCCGCTTCGGTGGCAGTCACGTGCCTGGGAGCCCTTTCAAGATTCGTGTGGGAGAGCCGGGTCAGGTGGGAGACCCCAGCAGGGTGTCTGCTTCTGGGCTGGGCCTGGAGAACGGGACCACGGGTGAGCAAGAAGTTGAATATAGTCATTCATTAGTTGAAGTAAGTCCCAAGTCTTGAAATTGTCAACTTAAACCTGACTCGAGTCTACTGGTGTGTCCCATGGTAGGGGTGGCTTCAGAGTTCATGGTGAACACGTGTAACGCCGGCAGCGGGGCTCTGTCAGTGACCATCGACGGTCCCTCGAAAGTCCAGATGAGCTGTCAGGAATGTTCTGAGGGCTACCTGGTGTCTTACACCCCTATGGCCCCCGGGAGCTACCTGATCTCCGTTAAGTATGCGGGAGCCCAGCACATCGTCGGCAGCCCCTTCAAGGCGAAGGTCTCAGGTGGGGTTGGACCACAACGCCAAGTACAGCTTTCCCTCAGCTCAATAAACATGCAAGACAGTAAAGTTTACTGTATATGCAGATTAGTAACATCAGACACCATGTGCACAAAGAAAACTAGCTCACCCCACTTGCCAAAAGAGCTAAAGATTCGAGACTTAAGATCCGGTTCTTCTTTCTACAGTTTTCGTCTGTTGTGGACATTGTTTTGAGATTCAGGACTCCTGAATCCTCTGTCCAAAGTCTTCGAACGAATTTTTCCCTGTGACCTCTTAGCCCAAGTCTATGTAGCACCGTTTTAGAAAAGCCTTGTTTAAGAAGCTTACTAGAGCTGATTACCTAAAAGTATTTTTCATAACATGTAAATAACATTTTGGCAGTTGAGCTGAGGGAGGTCTAATATAAACATCCGCCGCTCAAATCGTCATCATGTTGTTTACATTCTCAGGTCCTAACTTATCCGGAGGTCCCAATCTTCATGAAACTTCATCAGTCCTAGTGGAAACTGTCAACAAGTCATCATCTGGGATGGCAGGGGCCTTCGCTTCCCTGCCCAAATTCTCCTCAGATGCCAGTAAGGTGCTCTCCAGGGGGGCCGGCCTGTCCAAGGCCTTTGTGGGCCAGAAGAATTCCTTCATGGTAGACTGCAGCAAAGCAGGTAGGTGTCTTATCCTCATACTCCTCATGTTCCTAATTGTACTTATGGTTGTTATGGTTCTTTTTGCCTCAATGTTTCTGATGGTTCATTGATGTGGTCCACTTTTGTTCATTGTCGTAAAAAACATTTTTCGTGAGTTTGTTTTTTTAGACCCTAATGACACTTTTGTAGCTATTTCATGAGACTGCCAGAAAATAAGTAGCCCTTGATGGTATGTGGTGTTTTTGCAGGAAGCAACATGCTGATGGTGGGGGTCCATGGTCCCAAGGCCCCATGCGAGGAGGTCTATGTGAAGCACGCAGGTCACAGGATGTACAATGTGACGTACACTGTCAAAGAAGTAGGAAACTACATCCTCATGGTCAAGTGGGGTGACGCCCACATACCCGGAAGCCCTTTTCACGTCACTGTACCGTGAAATTTTCTCCTCTTCAAAGTTCTCTTTAGACAAATCAAATTAGTAGAGCTGTGATAAAACTGTGATTTTATTTTATTTTTTTTTTGTAATGAACTTTTGCTCTCTCTGCATAAGATTTGACAGACAGGAAGTGACAAAGGAAGTCTTATTGTAGCTTTATGAAAGCCATGATTGTTTGATAAATTTAATAAAAATAATAGAATTAATAATAATAAAGGTTTCACGACCATCAGCTTGTCATTTTGATTGGAAACAATTATATTGAATTGTAGGTGGCACCCTCTTTTCATTCGCTGTAGATGCGCACAACTTTAAGTGTAACACTTTTTGATAGGGCAGCAGGGTGCGATAGTGGATAATATGGCTGCCTCCGAGTTCTCAGGTTCATCGTTTGAAGCTTGGCTCCAGATTTCCTTTGTGGAGGTTTTTTATTTTTGTGTCCATTGTTACCGATCCATTGCTTATATGTGCCGAGCCTGCCGACATTGATTGACGACCAGTCAATTGTTTGTCTATTTGTGGCATGACAATTGGCCGTCTGTTATTTATGTGTGCACTGAGTCCTGACAGTGATGACCAGTCAATTGTCAATTTTGTGCCCTTGGCATCAAGGGGGTTTGGCCAGCAGGTAGCAGTAGAGACTTAATTCATACGTTAATCATTCTTATCCTTTCCAATAGAGGGCAGTCCAGAACCATTCAAAGTACAGTAATCCAAATGAATGTCTCAATTTCTAAGAATAGATTTCCCTCATTTAACCCAACGCATTTCTCAAACGGGACACATTTCGTCCTCTTCTCTTCATTATTCTCCCATCCAGCCCCAACAAGAAAAGACTTCCTCATGTATAGCCTATCCCTGCTTCTCATCCCCAATTATTTGCCGACTAAATCCTCTGAAACTACCCAACAGCATCCCATAATAGTCTGTGTAGAAAATTAAATAACTAGTGTGAGTATTTACTCCCATCAACGCAGTCTTAATTTGGAGCATATTTGACTATGGAGCAGAATGGGACCACGGAGAGTAAAATTCACTAGTCCTCACTCAGCAGCCGTTACAGTATACACGCACACAAACACAAGAAAAGTTCCCAAAAGTGATTTAAAGTTGTCATTGTTTTCTTGATTCTCCCTCATGAGGAAACTTTAGTCTTGTGTCTGTCGTTATGTGTCATTACGTTCACTGAATGCTGTGGTCATTATGAGGATGCTGTTGCCACAGCGATGCCCCTTTCCTCCCTCCCTCACCGTTTGCTCCTGAGGTGGAAATGTGTGTGAACGTGCATCTATGTCCCTGTGCTTTAAGTGTGTGTGTAATTGTGTGTGTGTGCTAGTCTAGTTTCTAGCCTTTCTCCCTAAGTCCTTGTACTCCTGGTTCAGTCCTCCTATACAGTATTAGCTAGGGATGGATAGCGTGCCCTTGGACTAAACTGGCCACGGGGCTGAATGTGTAAAAAACTGCAGTATCTATAATGTTCAACAACCCTCAAGCCATCTACTGGAGCCAGGGATCAGACAGCCAAGGTCCCTCCCCACATTTGGCCGCCGCCCAGCACACAGTGCACACCTTGACCCCTCCTACAGGTGGTTAGCCCAAGGGAAGGGGCACCCATGTTGCCGCTTAGGCTGTGCCCAGCCAGGCTCCATAGGAGTGGACCTGACCACCAAGCATTCGTCAATGAGCCCCGCCTCTTGGCCTGGCTCCAGAGGGGGACCCCAGTGACCTGCATTCAGGCGAGGGAAAACTAAGTCCAAAGTTGCTGTGCGTCATGGGAGGTCTTTGAGTCATGCTTCATCTGGTCCCTCACCTAAGACCCGTTTACTATCGGTGACCCATAAAGCCCCAGGCAACTTAGCTCCGGCCTTTGGGACACACAAACCTCTCCACCACGATAAAGTGACGGCTCAAGGAGGGTGCATTATTCTTTTTATTTAACATTCTTGTTGTAGTTGCAAGACAAGTACATTATTTGTTCTAATATTTTTATGTTTTCTCTCAAAAAAAAAATAAAAAAATAAAAATACACACAAGAATACTGTACGGGATCGATAAATAGTGTTGTTAAAGGGTAGAAGTTAAAATCTTAATACCATTCTGTAGTCCCAGATGTTCTTCTAGCCCTAATCCTCCCAGCTCCAATCGTCTTCCTTTCAGAGATCTTTTACTCTTATTGTCCCAAGTTCTTCTGATCTAAATCCTCTTCTAGTCTAGTGCTAGTACTTTAGTTCTTTTCGAGTCCTGTATGCTATAGTGGTGGCTTCATGTTTGTTTGCGCCTCGTCGTCTTTTCTTTTGCATTGCAAAGCCATTGTGACTAAAAATAGAGACAGAATAAAGCAGAATTCAATGAACGTCTCCTCAGGGAGGGGAGGGAGTGAGGGGGGCTTGGCATCTTTCGACTTCATTTTTACAAACAAAGTCACACTTCCTATTTTCAAACAGATGAGTGCACACACACGCACGCACAGAAAGATCCGGAGGAGGTAGGCGGTCCAGGGGGAGGAATTACATGCCTTGGGGGAGGTCCTGAGAGGGGGAGCAGGGCATCCATCACTTGTGTAATACCAAGCCAGCTGCTCGACCTCTCCAGGAGCAGAGTGGAAGCTGTGTCTGGCAAAGAAGAGGAGTCTTCGAGGGAGCGCATCAAACCTTTGTCCTGATGAGTGTGTGCACCTCCTGTACCGTCTGAAACCTCTGCCGTCCGTCCTGATGAGCGTGTGCACCTCCTGTACCGTCTGAAACCTCTGCCGTCCAACTTCACTCAACAGACTTCTGCAACCATGGCCGCAGGGGTGACGGCGTGGCTGCCACTGGCTCGTGCGGCGGCAGTGGGTTGGATGCCCCTGGCCAGTGTGCCCATGCCAGCGGTCCCGCCAGAAGGACGGCGTGGGAAAGACAACGTCCTCATCCTCAACGTGAGTGGACGTAGATTCCAGACATGGCGGGATACTCTAGAGCGCTACCCGGACACTCTTCTGGGGAGCTCAGAGAAGGATTTCTTCTTCCAGCAGGAGAGCAACGAATTCTTCTTTGACCGCGACCCAAGCTTGTTCCGCTACATCCTGAACTTCTACCAAATGGGGAAGTTACACTTCCCACGGCATGAGTGCATCGCCGCCTTCGACGAGGAGCTCACTTTCTTCGGTATCATCCCGGAGGTGATCGGGGACTGCTGTTACGAGGACTACAAAGACCGACGAAGGGAGAACCAGGAGCGCCTCCAGGATGACGAGGAGTCAGATCCGAGCAATGAGCCCATCACGGCAGATTTGAACTTCCGGGAGTCCCTGTGGCGAGCCTTTGAGAACCCATACACGTCCACCATGGCACTGGTGCTCTATTATGTTACAGGGTTCTTCATTGCTGTGTCCGTTCTCGCCAATGTTCTAGAGACAGTCCCATGTGGGGCAAGGTTCGAATTTGCAAAGTCCAATTCGTGCGGCGAGCGCTACGCCTTGGCCTTCTTCTGCATGGACACGGCCTGCGTGCTTATTTTCACAGTTGAGTACGTCCTCCGCCTGGTGGCCGCACCCAGCCGCTTCAAGTTTGTCAAGAGCATCATGTCGCTCATCGACGTGGTGGCCATCATGCCGTACTACATCGGCTTGGTCATGCCCGAGAACGAAGATGTGAGCGGCGCCTTTGTCACACTTAGGGTGTTTCGCGTCTTCCGGATTTTCAAGTTCTCGCGCCATTCGGCTGGTCTTCGCATCCTGGGCTACACACTGAAGAGTTGTGCCTCCGAGCTGGGCTTTCTGCTCTTCTCACTCACCATGGCCATCATCATCTTCGCCACTGTCATGTTCTATGCAGAGAAGAGCTCCAAGGGCTCCGCCTTCACTTCTATCCCCGCCGCCTTCTGGTACACCATCGTAACCATGACCACACTCGGGTAGGTGATGCACACTTTCTGGTACGACACTTTGGTAATTGATGCATTGCTAACCTCGTGGTTTGACACTCGTTTAGTTGATATTGAGACACTTAAGTAGTTGATGCAGACGGGTGCAATACTCTGGTAGATCATGGCGACTTTGTGGTAGGACCCTGGAGTAGATCATACTGAGACACTTGGATAGCTCATGCTTACTGTCTGGTAGGTGATGCTGACTAATAATTTTGAATACTCGGAGAGGTGATACTGAGACTCTTGAATTGGTGATACTGATTTTGCAGAGAGACATTTGGGTAGATGATGCTAACCTTGTCATATTGAGACTTTTGGGTATGTGATATCGACTTTGTGGTAGGACCCTGAAATAGTTGATGCACACTTTGTGGTACAACACTCCAGTAGGTGATGCCGAGACAAAAAGGTATGACGCTGACTTTGCAGTGGCACAATTGGCACCCCAGTGGCAGACCCTCAGGTGATGCACACATATTGTTAAGACGCTGGATTGGGAGGGGAAAAAAAAAGTCACTCAGGTAGGTGCAGACTTTGGCAGGTAAGACCGACTTTGTGGTATGCTACGTTCAGTCAATCAGGTTGGTAATGTAGAGCACTGGTGTCTGTAAACTTTCTGTTAGGACGCACAGGTAGGGCATGCAAACTGTCTGATAGGATCCTCAGACAGACAATGACAACACTCAGCGAGGTGCTGCTGATACAGTTGTTAAATGGTCCATATTGACATTGAGGTCCAATCGGCTCATGGTGTCAACTGGTGGATGTTGTCATAGTTACGGCAAGAAGCAGCAACCTCATCTCAATGCATTATGTCAGCTGCACTGCGACTTGTGTGTACACAATACACGTGCGTGTGTTTTAGTGTGTACATGTGGCTCATGTTTCAGTGATACACCTGCCGATGGGTGCCCACACACATGTATTATTTAGTCACATGACCCATGCTGCGATAGGATCACCCTACGCGAACATTAAAAAAAAAAAAAAACACAAAGCCTAATCTGCTGTTCACGCTGCTAATCTAATTAGATCAGGTTCTTTTTAATTGGTTGCTTAATGAAGAGCTACAATTACTTGTGGGCTGTGGTGTTGCATCATTAGCTTCGTTTCCATGGAAATATCATCATTGCTTAAGGTAAAGCATACCCTGCAAAGGCTTGTGGGCGGGGAGTAGTGTGTAATCGTGTGTCCCGGTGTACCTGATCACAGTCACCTGGCCGCAACATGTGAGCGCAGACACAATATGTTGCATCACAGTGAACACGTGGAGTTGTGTTGTAGTGGGTGATCGTCAAAGATGGTTGCCGGCATCCCGTTGTAAATAAGAAAGCAGTGTTATGCACGTTTCAGCTAGAATAGCTTCATAAGTGAACACAACCAGGGCTCGACACTGCGAGCATCTAACTTGCAAATGCGGCCAACTTTCAAGTGCGTGTTGGTGAAAAAAATAAATAAAAATTAATACCGCTCACGGCGCGAGGGCATGAATGCTCCCTCTGCAGTATGTTTAAAACGTACAATCGAAAGTCGCCGTGTCCTCCGCTGGCTCTCCCTTACCAACGAGAGTGCGCCAACTCAATCAAATAGAATTTGAGTGAAAAATAACCCGCTGCAATGTGATTGGTTGGCTACTTCCTGATCAGGCACAGCATACGCGTACACGCGCAGACTACAATTTACATACAAACATATGGCGCTTTTCCTTCGGACCGGTTCCACACCGAAGCGGCATTTTTTGTCATCGGATGTTAGTGTCTCCATGCTTTTTCGGGGCCGAGCGGTTCCGTTGTAACCGCTGTTTAGAACCTTTTCGGCAGTGCTTCTGCAGCGCCGGTCCTCACGAGACGAGAGGGGCCGGGTAGTACCTGTCATCTGATTGATCAACAGCAACGCAGTAAGCAAGCTTGGCTTGGACAGGTCAAACGATACAGATGAAAAGAGCAGGGGAACATCGGCCGAGGAGCAGGTGAGGAGAAAAAAAATAAAAAATCTGACTTTTACTGAGCTAAACAAATCACGAGTTACGTTATAAGAAATTATTGACTTGTTTTGATAGTCACTGCTGTAGCAGGCAAACCTCGTGTTCCAATAAAATATTTTGCAAATATATCGAGTTGCGTATACCTAAGGTCATGCTGTACTTCCACAAAAAATGGTGTGACCAAATCCTGTGCGACCAACTAAAAATCTTACTCGCACCAGTGATACCAGTGGAAAGGTTAGTGTAGAGCCCTGACAACACGGCCTCAGGCAACTTTTACCAGAGGTCAGAATAAGCCTCATACAGCTATTAGTCGAGTTAAACAAGACATAAGTCAAATAGTTTGTTCACATTAAAGGTCTTGAAATTCACTGGACATATGATGGGAAGTCATAACCAAGTCTATACTGATAAGTATTGATCATTATGGTTAAACCGTTATGCCTCTTGGTTTTTTTTGCATTATGTGTTAATTTTTACATGTATTGTTATTTCCATACTGATTATGACGATTTTATAGATCGTTGTAATCTATAGATTTTTATATTAAGTGTTACTTTTATAAGGATATTGATTACATTGATTGAGTTTTATATATGGATTGTTATTCTTATATTTAGTGCTATGAATATCATTTTTATACTGATTGTTATGCTGATACTTATTGTTGTGAATATCTTGATTACAGCAGATGAGGCGTTCAAAATCATCGTCAGTCGGGATTTTGGAAAGCTGGCTTTGTCACATAATTAGCAAGGGAGAGTGAGCACGGTTCATTACCTTATTAGTGCTGGTGTCACAGGTCGTTTCCAGAGCCAGGGGTCAGTGGATGTTTGTAAGTATATGACATCGGTCTATCAGTCTCATCTCTGACTGGCTGCAAACCTTTTCTCACCTTGTAAAAAGACACATTTAGTAATTAACTGTGCATGTGTAATCTTCCTCATACACAGCAAAAAAAAAAAAAATTCAGGTAAAACAATTAGTGTGGTGCATTCGGGTGTCCAAAACAAAGCATGGTCTTTGGCTCCACCGTGTGGGCGCAGAAGCAACTGCAAACATCTTACATTGTTTTTTTGTTTTGTTTTTAATTCAGAAAAAGACCAGAAGCACATATTGATTGACTGACCTGGTGAATTATGACCTGTTCCTCAGGTACGGTGACATGGTTCCAAAAACCATCATGGGCAAGATTGTGGGTTCCATTTGTTCGCTAAGCGGTGTGCTGGTCATCGCCCTACCCGTGCCCGTCATTGTGTCCAACTTCAGCCGTATTTACCATCAGAGCCAGCGCGCTGAGAAGAGGCGAGCACAGAAGGTGAGACCGTGCTAGAACAGAACAGGCCGACTTTTGTTAAGCATTTTACCCATTTTTCTCATTGAAATAATTGATTTATTATAATTAGTAAAATACCTAAATATTAGTAAAATAATCAATTTTACAAATGTTAATTTTTATTTATTTCTTAAATAATTGGCAAATCGACCTAAATAAAAAGTAATGATTTTATTAATAAAATAAACTATTTCACATTCACATAACTTTTTGTTTTTAGTGAATGACCTGGGCCCTGTGTCAATTTTAAAAATCAAACTTTCCAGACACTTCTATTCTGAACATTCGTGTGCATGTATTCATAAACAGAAAAGTCGTCTGGCTAGAATTCAAGCAGGAAAGAACGAAGGAGTCAGCGCTTACTTGCGTTACAAACTGCTGGCCGACGCTGAGGTACTAGTACGTGACGCTTCTTTAGTGATGCATGCTGGATGCTTCTTGGCTCTTCCGTCAACAGTTTCTCCTCTACTCTAGCCCACGACTGAAAGAAACTCTTGAAACGTCTTCTTCCACTACACAACATCAAGGACACACTAATAAAACTCTAGCAACATTTTTTCCACTCCTGCCTCCTACTGTATAACAGTACTACAAATTTGTAGGGCAATTTAGCATACTAGAAGAACTACATGTTACTAGTCAAGTAAAGTGTGCACTACTAATGGTACTACTTGTAAGGGGTTAGATAATAGTCACAGCATGCAGTTGTCAACTGTCAAGCGCCCACATAAGTAACATTTAGATGTCTTACTCGCACCTAACCCTGCTCCTGTGCAATGGTGGGCTTACAACGTGGTCATGTGACTGTGACATTGTATGTGTGTGTATGTTCTGAAGGCGTCCAAGGAGGCAGGCCAGGCGCTGCTATACAAGGCCAACGGCACTATGGCGGACCATCATCACCACTTGCTACACTGCCTTGAGAAAACCACGGTGAGCTCATTGGCAAATCTTAGTAAATCTTAGGGCATCAAAACTTTTAGCTCAGAGGCCACCAGTAAAGCTGACATATCGCATCATACCACATGCATACAGATGATTCTTTTGACCCTGACCATACAGATGAGATACAGTAAGTACACTGAATTGTCTAGGACTACTTCTCTTGAAAAAGATATGCATTTATTCTTGACCTG
This sequence comes from Festucalex cinctus, assembly GCF_051991245.1. NCBI lineage: Eukaryota > Metazoa > Chordata > Actinopteri > Syngnathiformes > Syngnathidae > Festucalex > Festucalex cinctus. Next base: position 9,385,163 of record NC_135426.1, read on the forward strand.
TTGGAATGTATTCGCACCAGATTACTTTTGCAGTTGAAAGTGTGTGGCTTCATTTTTAGAAAATACGTCTCAAAATAAAATGTTAAGGAACCCCCCACAAAAAACAAACAACTTAAAAATATTATAATATAACTTTTCCCTTTAATCTAGAGCTTTTTCTCTGGAGGAATACGACTTCTCGTTAACTCTTTCAACACTTAGTCGTCGTTACTAATATACAGATTAATAAAAAATAATCCACAACATAATACAAATACATTATGTAGCCTACATATATGGCAGTTTATAATAATTATATTATAAATAATTGATACAATGACAGAAACATGAACGCTTGAAATAAAATACATCGTACTCACCAGAAATGCTAATTATTTATCGACAATCCAATCTCTTCTGCTAGCTGAGTTAAGCTAGCTGCTAGCGAGTTGTTGCCGCTCAAAAATGGCGAATATATCCTTTACCGTGTGGGAACAAATCAACCAGCTACAGCGTCGTCCGGCCTATCCTCACAACGTCCAGTTTAACTTGAAAAGTCCGGCTTGAAAATAAATTGTAAAAATTACCGATTTGTTCTAAGGCAGCAGGTGTCCGTAATGAATCACACTCGAGTAGCTCTGATCAACCAATCAGAGCAGAGGACCGAAAAAAAAAAAATATCTGAAATCTGATTGGTTAAGCAAAGACATCAATTTCTTCACTGTGTGTGGGGGGGGGCTGTGTGGAACGTATACTGTCGAAGCTGAAATTTGAGTGGACAAATAATAATAATAATAATAATAATAATAATAATAATAATAATAATAATAATAATAATAATAATAATAATAATAATAATGATTTTCGTAGCTCTAGATTAAACGTACACACACAAATTTCGTAGCCTTAGGACAATCGTAGCGGGACAGGGATCTGTTAAACCTGTGTAGGGGGCGCTATGGAGCCATTTTTCTGTTATCATGTACTGTATGTCGACTTTAAAATATCAAATTTTTCGCCAGGCCTGATGTGTGTGTAAAGTTTGGTGAGTTTTCGTTCACGTTTAGTGTTTCAAAAATGCGATTGTTTGCGGATAATAATAATAATAATAATAATAATAATAATAATAATAATAATAATAATAATAATAATAAGAAGAAGAAGAAGAAGAAGAAGAAGGAGAAGTAGAATTCCTTCAAAAACAATAGGGCTTCCATACGCAACGGCACCGCCGCTGGTGCCGCCGCTACCCTAATAATAATAATAATAATAATAATAATAATAATAATAATAATAATAATAATATTATTATTATTATTATTATTATTATTATTATTATTATTATTATTTATTTTTAGTATTTTTTTATTTAATTATTAATAATAATAATAATAATAATAATAATGATGATTATAATAATACATTTGTCCAATCAGATTCAAGATGTCGTTTACGGGTTAATTTAAAAAAGCACACACACACACACACACACACACACACACACACACACACACACACACACACACCCACACACCCCCCCACACACACACACCCACACACACCCCCACACACACACGCTGAAGTTAATATATCTTTTTCTGAAGCAAAAAATAATAATACGGCTTCATTCTTGTAAGACTGCAACTTTGTTGTTATTAAATTTTAAAAAATATTTAAAAAAATATACAACTGGAATTATTTTCTAAAAGGCATGACTGTGCATATCTGCAGGCATGCATTCTTGTAAGGCTTGATTATTTTCATATTCGTGTTTTTTAATTGACTCACTTGCTTTTACTTTCTTTTCTTGTCAATATATACGAATGAATGGATCAGAACTTGCACTTTGTCGACCACACGTCATTGGAGTGGAGCTGCTCTGAGGAGGCCTTGTTGAAACAGGCCCATTCTCGCTTGTCCTCTTCCTCTTTCTCATCTACCTCGCCACCCACTTTAACTTCCTGCTGTGTCCACACCAAACAAAGAAATTTGGACCCACGCAAGTCCAACACTGGCACCACTCAAGCTCCGCCACAACCACTGAGGTAAAACTGTATGAAAAACATCATTTTAAGCATTCTTTCATATCCTTAATATCCATGATAATGCCCATGTGCTATGCTCTTAAGAATTTACGCATATAGGCCATAAGTTCTCCCCAAACCATGAGTGCCGCTCCACCATACATTCACAAGAAAGTTTTGATGATATTGGCACTATTGCACTAGCTTCATGTTTTCCCACACTACAGTTGTCCAGTAGTGCTGTGAAGTGCTGTTTTGCATATTTTGCATGTTTTCCTGACTTTTAGTTTGACTGACATCATCCGACATCCCTCCACAGTCGCTCCAGTCTGAACGCCAAACTGGAGGAAGCTGTCCCCCTAAATTATGATGGGCCCTGGGTTGCGGCCATCGGTAGTGCACCGCTACACACCACTGTGCCCCAAGGCGATCTCTCCCAGACCTCCAAGAAAGTCTATGATTCGGAGCTCTGAACACTGTCGTGAAGTAAGCTGGACAACCACAATAAAGGAGAAAACTCACGTTTGTCGCTTTTGCGTGTATGCTAATGAGCTTAGCACAAAGACGACTGATGTTCTGTACGGTATTAATGGTACCTATACCAAGATAATAATCTAATCATAATTCAGGTGCTTTTTTTAACATGCTAAGCTGGCTGCTAGCCTCATTCAGGACAGTAGCTACTCAGGTTTGAATTCAAGTTGAAGTTTCACAGCAGAGGCGCTTTAAAAGATGCCTGACCGTTTGTTTATTTTATTGATTTTTTGTTTTTTGCATGAAATGTGACACCTGTGTGAGAAGAAATTTGAGCATTTAATTTGATATACTTCATATCCACCTTAATAGCCCTTTTATTAGTACACACTCCGGTAAGGTTGTAATAGAATGCATAGATTACAAAATCTTCAATTTAATCATATTAACTAATGCAAAAAAAAATTAATGCAACCCACAACAAAAAACGACTGGATCTAGTATTGTCTATGACCTCCATGCAACATGTCTGCTCGGCCTGGAATGAACAAGTTGTCAATCTTTTTCTCAGGGTTTACTTATTTGTGCAAAAATTATTTTAATACATTTAATTAAAAAAAGGAAAAAAAACTCCTTTTTGTGGGTACTAATTAACAAATCTTGTTTGCAATCAATGGCCCACAGTTGTGGGAGTATTTTGTAGTATAGTATACCACAGAATATCTTAATTCTTAAAGGAAACTAAGGGTGTTCTTACAAACCTGTTGGGGTGTACTAATTTATGCTGAGCACTGTACATAATCCCACTGTAAATCAACTATTGGACAGCCCCCCTCAAGGTCAACCAAAGTTGTCTGGAAAGTCCATAACGCCAACACTGTCAACACCACTTCCCAGTTGTATGGTTTGAGAGTGCTTTGCTAACTCTGGGCCTGGACGCATGGCTATCATCGTTGTTGCCTTTGTACCCCTTTTTAATCATGGAAGTATTTGTAATTTAGACATCTCCTAGTCAATGAATTCACAATTTGTTATGAGAACTGTCAGGCTTTGCGGGGGGGGTGCGGACCCAAGTGAGGGGAGGCAGAGCGAGGAGGCCAAGGCAATGTCCAAAAAAAAGGGTTTTATTACTTATATAAAAATAAGGTGGTGCACAAGGTGCAGACAGGAAATAATGAAAACAAAAGTCCTAAATCGAGGCAAACTCAAATAACATGGCAAGAAGGGAGAAACAGCAAAACATGGAATTGACAATGGACCAACAAGACCTGAACTGAAAACAGGTGACTAAATACGCACAAACTAATTACACAACAAGGGACACCTGGACAAGACACACGTGGGTGAGGGAACTGATTGGCTGAACACAACGGTGTGGGATGACAAGCACAGGTGAACATGATCACACTAAAACGAGACACTGACAAACAAGGAAAACAACTGAAGTGATCAACAAAGACAAAACATAACAAAAACCCAATCCAAACCATGACAAGAACTAATGCATGGACCTTAAAAAGGATATCAAGGATATGGAATAAATGCTCAAACTGCTTTCCCCACACCCTCCAATGCATGAACTTCTGCCTATGCTTATTTTTAAAAACTTATTTTAAGTGTCAAGAATACGGATGGTTTTGTGTCAATATACAAAGTTAAGCTTCCTCGTGCCCCTGGAAAGGCATTATAAATCTAAGCTATTATTATTAAAGTTGTGTTGTGGAGTTTGTCACTTTTTTTTAACTCATAACTGACACATCTGGCCTAAAGCGTAACTGCAGCCTCTGTGTCAAGCTGGTGCATGGGGCGTGTGTGAGTACGGGTGCTCGAATAAACTCCGTTTTATTCCCTAGTTGTCTTGGAGTCTGAACTGAATGGAATAAACAAGCTGAGAGGGTCAATTGCAGTTAAAAAGTCAGGGCTATTGGTGGAGAATGCGTGATGCAGAAAAAGCTTTAACATTAACATTTTAAACTCCGCAATGCATCTTTAATGTTTATGTTTACATCTCATCATGCATCACTTTTCTAATTCATCATGTTGCTTTGTCAAATTATAATTCTGATGATTATTATATTATTATTTTTGTGGATTTGTGGCATGTAGAAGGAGCAAGAGATGATTGACAGTGTGTGCAGTGTTGTAATAAATCCCATTATAGAAATAAATGCCCTAATTTGTCTCAGGAAGAATAGGCGGGTCCCGACTATTAATGCGCTGTGCTTGTCCAGTTGGTTTCCCCTCTGCACTCTTCCTTTGTGAACTTTAACCCCTGCGAACATTCCGTAACCAAAAGGAAATAAACACAAAGAGAGCATTGCCACGACAACGGCAGAGTGTTCTAGAATGTTTTTTTCTAGAATGAGCAAGAATCCTGCAATTAATTGTTGTATTTAAGTCAGGGGTGGCGAGATCCGGTCCTCGAGGGCCGCAGTCCTGCTGGTTTTGGATGTTTCCCTTCTTCAACACAGCTGATTCATGATCAGCTCATCAGCAAGCTCTGCAGAAACCTGATAACGAGCCTGTTAATTGGAATCAGCTGCACTTCGAGTAGGGAAATCTGCAAAACCTGCAGGACACCGGCCCTCAAGGACCGCAGTTTGCCACCCCTGATTTAAGTGTTTTGTCCCAAAATTTGTTAGCTAAGATTGATTTATTAATTTGTTTGCATTCATATTTTTCATTAAATAATTGCTTAATATTAAGCTATTTACAGTACATTTAACAATATTTGAATGCATTTTATTAACTACTTCATTAAGCCTTCAGATTTTTATTTTAGTCATTATATTTATATTTCGCAAATACCGTCTTTTGAAAATAATGATATTTTTTATTTTGTAAAATAAGCAATTTTACAACTAAATTTAATTTAGTTTTTTTTTAAATTATTCTATGGTTAAATCAAAACGTGTACGCACACATACCAGACACGTACCCCATACTGTGCACCATGGGCACATTCACACACACATAAAGATATTTTAAGCACATAACCATACACAAAAACATGAAATGTTCCAAAGATTTTAACTTGTTTATTTTTAAAAGCACTTTTTATTACATGTTTTACTTAATTAAATTAATTGTACCATAAACATGCAGACAAACCACAAACATACATACTGTACACATAAATAACACCCACCACACACACACAGTCTCAAGTTATGTACATGCCAATATTTCTCATGGAATATGATAATAATCTTAGGACACGGTGTGTTAGTGGTGTTCAGCAGGCGGGACACGAGCGAGTGCAACGACGCTTCCTCCGGGTGGCGCCGGAGAGTTTTGTTGTTCTTTGGGCCGCTTGCGTCCATAGTGAAGCGTCCAGAGCAGCGTGAGCGTCAGAGCCATGGCCAGGATCTGGGCCACGCCCAAGGCCACTCCCAGGAAGCGCAGCAGCTGCAGCGGCGTGCTGGAGCGAATGAAAGACAACAGCTTTGGACCGCAGCCCTGGAGGTGAGAAACATGACACGTGATGTCACGACATCATCTTATTCTTCTGGTATCATTCTCATGGTAGGACATCTCGTTCTCATAACATCGCTTCATTATTTCATTTATCATATGACATGTGATGACATCTTCTCATTCTCTTGTCCTGACATTATCTCATTCTCTTGACAACATCTTCATGTCGTGTCGCGACACATCATCATCTCATTTTCATGAAAGATACAGTAAAGCAGATTAGTGTCGTGTCGTTGCAATCATTCTCAAGTCATAACATTTTTTCATAACATCTTCTCATTGTCATTCTCGTGGCATTTGTGTCTCATATCATGACATCATCTGTCAGATGTCATTCCCAGGACATCCTCTCATTGTCATGTCACTTTATTCTCATGTCATGACAAATCTTCTCATGGCACATATACTCATGTCATGGTTAGATTTTTTTATGTCATGATAGTCATTCTCAAGTACAACCCCTCGCAAAAAGTTTTTTCTTCATTTCTTTTAATGTTTCTGAAAGCCAAGATCTTGCACTTTGGGATGACCTTACGACTGTTTCATGCTTTTTATTGTGTGCTGAGAGGTAGGATTCCAGAATGCAGACACAAATAAGATTTTCTCCATTTATTAGCATCGAGACGCAGTACACCCGACAGTCTTTAATAATCCAGCCACGAACACATTTTCCAGACAGCACCCACAGACAGTGAATTGCAAAGGACCAAAGACTCTGGCGGAGGCCATGACAGTACCCCTCCCTCAAGGAACGTCTCCTGCGCTATCGTCTAAAACTATAGCACACTGGTTGAGCGCCGCCGGAAGCCGCTGATCGAAACGCCGCCCTGGCTAAGCGCCGCCGGAGCTGAAGCAGGGGAAAAGTGACGCAGAGAAGAGATGGCCGCTAGCCGAACGCGTTGTCCGAAACTATATCGGGGGGCGCACGCCGGTTGAGCGCCGCCGGAAGCCGCTGGTCGAAACGCCGTCGTCCGCGCCGCCGGACCAGTGAGAGGACGTTGAGAAAGAGGTGGCCGCTGCCGAACGCCGTCGTCCGTGCAGGAGGAAAAATGGCGTGGGGAAGAGAGGATCGCTGGCGAAGGCCGGCTGAGCATCGCCAGACCAGAGAGAAGACGTAGAGAAGGGAACGCTTGCTGAGTTGGCCGCTGGCTGGATGCCTCCGAGCGTCCGGGACTGGAGCTGGGGCGGTCGCTGACTTGAAACGGCGGCATCTTCGCCGAGAGAAGGAACTTGAAACAGCGGCAGCTTCAACGCGAGGTGGAACCCTTCTCCCAACCCGGAAGCCGCTGCGTCAGCAATGGAAAACGGTGCTGGCACAGGATGACTGGTCCTCCACTGGTCGTTGCCCTCTCGGAAACAACACAGGACCTGCTCCATGCGACGTACTCTCCAACCCTCCCTTGAGCGGTTGTCCAAGCGCATGGCACTTCTTATTTAAGTCTGCGGAATTTATCTGAGTTTGATCTACAGAATAAAACGTCTGAGTGAGTGCTCGTCCAAGACTGGTGATTCCATACTTTTTGCTAGGGGTAGTAATGACATTTTATCATAACATCATCTCATTGTCATTCTCATGACATTTTGATTCTTGCACCATGACATCATCTCAAGCTAATGTCAGATATTCTCAAGACATCATCAATTGTCATGTCATTTCATTCTCATGTCAGATATCAATCTCATGACATTGTTGCATACCTTGTCATGATGTCATCATTCTCATGTCATGATACCATCTCCTCATGGTGGATATCTTTTTCATGTCTAGACATCTCTTTCTCATGGCCTTATCCCGTTGTCATGTTATGATGTCATCATTCTCATCTCATGACATCATCCTGGTGGCTATCATTCTCATTCCATGGCTCCTCTTTTCTCATGACAATTGCATTGTCATCTGATTTCATTCTCATGTCATGACAATCTCATGGTTTTGACATTTCACTCTCATGGCATCCTCATTCTCAAATCATGACATCATTCTTATTTCATGACGTTTCAATTTCTAGACATCATTACCATCATGTCATGTGCTCATCATTCTCACTGTCATGTCATTCTCAAGTCTTAATCGTGTCACAAGTGGCTTCTCACCTCTTGATGGAGATCACTGAGATCATGTTGGTGGGCTCGGCGAGCACATCCTGGATACTGATTAGCACAGCACGAGTCAGGAGGCCACTCCCTTTCCGTCATCTCCAGCCAATCCGTGAAGTAGATCACCCCACAGCACTCAAACTACACACACACACACACACACACACAGGCCTGCCATGAATATGTGTGTGGGTGTGTGTGTGCGTGTGTGAGCCAACTCACCTCTGTCTGAAAGGTGTTCCAGGTGTGTGTGAGCCACTGATGCTGTCGAAGGCCGAAGTTTGACATCCGTAACTTCAGGCTGATCACGTCAGAGCGCTGCACAGGGGGCTAAGTAAAGCAGGTGACACACAAACACACACATAACACTGTTAGCTAGGTGTGTCACCCCTCTGCTGATAGCAAAAGGTGCGCGCGCGTGTGAGACACCTGCTCATAGGTCCACAGAGCGCTGGCCAACTCCACACACAAAATGACCAGCAAACTTCCAAAGTACTGCAACACAAAGCCAATGTTTGTCTGTGCACGTTTGTCTAAATATTTTGAGTGTCAATCAATCTCAGCCAATCAGAAGCCGGCTTACCCAGGAGAGCATCATAAGGTCACAGCGCAGCGTGCCGCACACGCCCAACATGGCCACCATCAGTAGGAAGCAGCACACCACCACCAGGACAGGATGGACCACGGGGGCGAACGTCAGCACTGCAGCCTCCTCCAGCCTGCGCGTGCACACACACACACACACACATGAAGTTGTGTTGTAGTGGTGTGGTAGTGTGTGCGTGCACACCGACCTGGTGTGAGCGGTCAGAGTCAGGACGGCGTTCAGGGAATCTCGAATCCACGCAGCCACTCCCAGAATGCACGCGGACATCAGCTGCACACATGCACACTTACAGATCAGTTGCTGGTACAAAAATAACATCTGAGAATGTGAAACATGCCACACACACACACACACAACACTTAACCCAAACACACACACACAACAAATACAAACATACACTCAGCACGTGCAGACAGACACAACAAACACAACAATAGGACACAAAGACACGCGCACGCTAATACTTCCATACAGGAAGTAATTACAATAGAAAGATGAATTAAATTTTCTTGATTTATACACACGTGGGTGAAATTCTAAAGTACCAGTAAAAGAAATTATGTAGCAAAATGATCAATGAACTTTTGTCACAAAACTGGGTCAGAACCTGAAGCAAATCCTATGAAAGTGTGTCTGAAGACCAAAGAGTGGGTCAGAAGTGTCAAGTTGTGAAGTATTCAACTTGTTCAAATCCAATTGCACTTCTTACCCAAAAGAGGACGTTAAGCGCGTAGAGGAAAAGGCGCACGCATCTCACGGCGTCCTGTCTCGCCATCGGACGCTTCGGACCTCAAATGGTTCGGACCAGCGCGGCGGCATGCTGAGCTGGGCCGAACCGGGCCGGTACCCACTAATGTGCAGTCACTCTTCCTCTGCTGGGGTTGGAAAAAACTCGAACAACAGGTGCTGGTTCCTAAGTGCGAACTTGTGAGTCGCTCCACTCCTCGGCGCGCGCACCCACACGCACACGCTCTCAAAATAGTCATGAGATGACGTGCGCGTAAACGTCATTCTCGGCAGGATGTCTGTTCCCGGAGGAGGTCCAGGGAGCAAAAAATGTGACCTCAAGTTCCTCCTCCTCACTCGTCAGGCGTAAAAAAAAGTGGTTAAAATATGCAAATGTAATACTGTGGTGACTTGAGATACGAGTGTCAAAGCATATGTACATAACTGAAATTAATAGAAATGCGATTCATCCGTTCCAGCACCAACAAAACACACAAATTTGTCTGCAGGTTTATTTGCGGTTGTCAAACCAGCCAAATGGTGCATCAGCGCTATCAACATATATTGCCCTTCCAGTCCAAGAAAACCATATGTGATTTGACGTTGGCCAGATTTGGTCCCAACCCTGGATAAAGACAAGCTAGATTAATTGTTTCATGGAAGCGTATTGCAATAGAAAAAAATGATTTTGTTTTATATAATTGCAATACGCAAAAAAAAAAAAAATCATTACTCAGAAAAAAAAATGATTTTGTTTTATATAGAGTAATGATTTTTTTTTCAGTTTGTCTTTTGAATTATTTTGTTCTGATATTCAGACTTTTTTGTTTAAATATATTTTGAATTTTCTGAGCATTTTTTTTTCTGTTTTTGGAAAACTGCATATATGAATGAATGAAAATTATAAAAAGTTTATTTTATTCATTTTTGTTGAACCAGTTATTTAATAAAATAAATACCTGTTAAATGTACATGTCAACTTGTTTATTTTACTATTTTAATTATTTTTTAAATACTAATAAATAATGTATTTATTAGTTACCATTATTTACTATGATATTATTATATTACTATCTTTTTCAATTTATTTTATATCTATTATTTATTTTAAATAAACAATAGACACTAAAAAGAAATAGAAAAGAATAGTAGTTGATCTATAAAAGAGATTAAAATAGTTTTTTGTTTCTTTAGTTTGTAGTTTCCTATCTCCAGTCGGGGGCAGTAAAGAGCACCACATTGTCTAATTTGTCGGAAAGGACATCACGAAGAAGAAGCTTTTCCCTTTCTTCTGTGTCCACCCTAAAACGCAGACATCATGGTGAGTTTCGACTTGTTTTACTTTTTAGTTCTTTTTTTAACCTTAAAACCCCCCCCACTGACGAAAATGCAAGAGTTTCTGTTAAAATCAAGCTGACAGACGTGCACTTTCGGAAGATGACGTCCTATTTGGACCTTTGCCTCTGTTAGCACCTGCTAGCTGGTGATGCTAACCGGCGAGCACATGGGCGTTGTTAGTGCGCTAGTAGCTAAATTGATGCTATCAACCGCTAGATCTTCAACGTGATTAAATTTCGTTTTAAATGCCCATCAGTCTGTATTAACAAATGGGACAAGACGATGCCTTTTATTTTGCGTTTTGTATGGCTTTCTTTCTTAGCACTTGGCTCGTTAGCTTCCTCGGCTAAACTCGTCATTCCTTCTGTTATCAGCGCTTCATAGAATGACTTAGAATATGGATTAACTGTAAAGAAAGTAATTAATAGGTGATGTCGAGCATGTACTGCTTATAATTTTTTTGAGTATTTATTGGTAACAAGTTCAACCATTTGTAAATGTTAGATATTCTCGAAGGTTCTCATGGGTTCCAGGATAAATGATGCTGCGTTCAAGGGTGCACGGACTACACAGATTTATGTGGGCTTTGAATCGTTTTTTAGATTTAAGTCTCGTCTCTTTCTTTGCAGCACTTGTTGATTATTGTTATGTCTATTTGTTTTGATTTGTTTATGGTTTTCTTTTTTCTTGGGAGATTGATGTCACATTTTGTAATTGATTGTTGTGAAATGATGATGATGATGATGATGATGATGATGATGATGATGTGTTTTCTGCAGGCGTCCCTATCGATGGCCCCAGTCAACATCTTCAAACATGGAGCGGATGAAGAAAAAGCAGAAACTGCCCGTCTGGTGCGTGTATTTGTACTTTATCTGTAATTTAAAAAAAAAAGAAAAAAAAAGTGTAACTGTCACGCTTACGAGAGTCTCTCTTTGTCCCTGCAGTCGTCTTTTGTGGGCGCCATCGCCATTGGTGACCTGGTGAAAAGCACCCTGGGACCCAAAGGCATGGTGAGTTTGTTTGTCCATCAGCTTGATGCTAACATAATGTGAAACACCATTGATGAGCTCACGCAAATTAGCCAAGATGTTGCGCTAATTGTAAACCATGTCTAAATTGAGCTCATGTGCGTGTTGTGTTTTACAGGATAAGATCCTGCTGGGCGGTGGCAAAAGCGGCACTGTGACGGTCACCAATGACGGTGCCACCATCCTCAAGGCCATCGGCTTTGACAACCCTGCTGCCAAAGTTCTGGTTGGTGAGTGAAAACTACTGATCGGGGATGAAGTGTGTTCCACAGGGAGATGACGCACGTTTTATTTATGTGCGTGTGAGCAGACATGTCAAAGGTTCAGGATGATGAAGTCGGCGATGGAACCACGTCCGTCACCGTTCTGGCAGCCGAACTTCTGCGGGTGAGGAGCTGGAAAGTTTTAGTGTCGAGCTGTATTTTATATTTCGATTTATTTTATTTTTTTAATAAACAGATTTGACAGGCCTTTTGGATTATGTGTAGTGCCACGAGGGACATATACTTCCTACACAAAGCGTGACATACTTGCTCTTTGACTTACAGGAAGCAGAGCTTTTGATTGCCAAAAAGATCCACCCGCAGACCATCATCTCAGGTTGGAGGAAGTCAACACAGGTGGCCAGAGACGCGCTGAGGGAGGCGGCTGTGGATCACAGGTACTCTGCTCTGATTGGCTCTTGAATGTATATGGCAAAGGCTCACTTTTCGACATAACTAATGTAAAAATATTGGTTTGCCCCACCCCACTCCTCGCTGGCCTCATGTTTCCATAGCAATGACACAGCCCGCTTTCAAGAGGACCTCCTGAACATTGCACGCACCACTTTGTCCTCCAAGCTGCTCACCCATCACAAGGATCACTTTGCCCAGCTGGCTGTGGACGCCGTCTTGAGGCTGAAGGGCTCGGGCAACCTGGAGGCCATCCATGTCATCAAGAAGCTCGGCGGAAGCCTCACCGATTCCTACCTGGACGAAGGTGAGTGAGTCTGAACTAAAGGCGGCAAAAGCATTTGCACTCTGGTACTGTTATTTTTCTTTTGGGTTCTATTTTCTTCTTCAACTTGTATGCCGAGGGACCTCTGCTTTGTTTGTTCAGGCTTCTTGCTGGACAAGAAAATCGGTGTGAACCAACCCAAAAGGCTGGAAAACGCCAACATCCTCATCGCCAACACGGGCATGGACACAGACAAGATCAAGGTGGGTGATGGACGGACATCCTTTAAGAAGATGTTGAAGACACCCTTGCTGATTCTTGCCCCACAGATCTTCGGCTCAAGGGTCCGCGTGGATTCCACTGCCAAGGTGGCCGAGATCGAGCTGGCTGAGAAAGAGAAGATGAAGGAGAAGGTGGAACGCATCCTCAAGCACGGCATCAACTGCTTCATTAACAGGTTACTCGACAACATTCAACAATCCATCCTAAATGTTCCTCTGCTTTTTGTATGGATGTTGTTGGCTGTGCTATATTATTGAATACTTGTGTGAGTATTGCTGTTGTGAGTTGAAATTCCCCCATGGGATGAATTAACTCAAGTGACCTTTATTTTTCATGTATGAAATAGTTGGTAAATCAATTAAAATTTATGTATTTGTAAATAATGGAAATTGAGTCAGTTTGCTCCATATCAGCAATGTTAGGCATTAAAAAGCGTAAAGCAGAGCTTTTATTGCCTCAAGCTTTTTTCAGTACTTTAGATTGACTCACAATTTGTAAAGATAACAGACCCAGTGGGGACTGACTAACTGACCAATAGTATCAATTTGTGGGAAAATATGAAATTGCTCAAATTTAGACACATGGTCGGCGATAATTTATGTTCTTAAAGTGATGTAATCGTTCAAACGTGTGTGTGTCGACTTGGCAGGCAACTGATCTACAACTACCCCGAGCAGCTCTTTGCTCAGGCTGGCGTCATGGCCATCGAGCACGCCGACTTTGCTGGCGTAGAGCGCCTAGCCCTCGTCACCGGTACGTGGCTGATGTCGCCGCTGAGAACGTGTTCATGCGTCTTGAAACTGGCGTGTCTGTGCTGACGTAGGTGGCGAGATCACCTCCACGTTTGAGCACCCCGAACTGGTTCAGCTGGGCCACTGCAAGCTGATCGAGGAGGTGATGATCGGCGAGGACATGCTCATCCACTTCTCAGGCGTCGCCATGGGTACGAGCACATACACGGAAAGTCCTTTGAGCGTTTATTTGTAGCACATGCCTTTTCATTGAGAATTCAGGACATTTGTGGAGTATCAAATACATTTCTAAACTTAAAAAAAATACGCAACTAAAAGAAAGTTGTGACTGCAGGTGAAGCGTGTACCATCGTACTGCGAGGAGCCACTCAACAGATTATAGATGAGGCAGAACGCTCGCTGCATGATGCTCTGTGCGTGCTGGCACAGACCGTCAAGGAGCCGCGTACGGTCTATGGAGGAGGTAAACCCCAAAAAACGCGAATGTGGGAGTATAAAGGGGCATTATCACTATGGTGCTTTTTTTGTGTTCAGGCTGCTCAGAGATGCTGATGGCAAAGGTGGTGAGCGATTTGGCCAACAAGACACCAGGGAAGGAGGCGGTGGCCATGGAGTCTTTCGCCAAGGCTTTGAGGATGGTAAATGTGGATAAATGAAAAGTCTGTCATGGAATCCGTCATGCGACTTCCTCCTTCTTCTTCTTGTTAGCTGCCCACCATCATCGCAGACAACGCCGGGTACGACAGTGCCGACCTGGTGGCCCAGCTGCGTGCAGCGCACCAGGAGAACAAGACCACCTTCGGTTTGAGTGAGTTGGCGCACGAGTAGAACCACCTACTGATAACATTTCTTTTCCACTGCTAGTGCCACTGTGAATGAATAGATACACAATTAAACCTTACTTGTAAACTACTAAAGATTAGATACCTCTTAATATGTAAAGAAAAATGCACTGAGCTGTCAACATCTTACAAATGCAATATTGCCATCTAGTGGCAGCAAAATGACCTCAACACAAATCAATATCAGACTCGGTTTTTACAATACGGTACATCTTTTTAATCTTAACTAAGCTTGATGTATTATGAAATTACTTTATTAATGACTAAAAGATGCAGCCATATTTCTATTAGTTTAGAATTTTTCTCACATTTATGTTAACAAGAGTATGAAAACTTAGGGAAAAAAAGTATTTTATTTGTACATTTTATTGTGCATTTAGAACCCTCATCGCCATCAAACAAATGCTCAAACGTGTTTCCAATCCCTGAAGGCATTTGTGCAATAGTCTGACACTAGTCAAACGAATATTTGTAACATTTTTTCCACTACTGTGTGACATTGCTAAATACTAGTAGGACATGTTACTAGTCAGTCAAAATTATTAGCGAGCATTTTGGTACTAATTGTGTTGTTCAGGAGGCTAGTAGTGCTTGACCCATGCCTACTATTTGAACATACTGTTTTACTTTGAGTAGGCGAAAAGTGGCACTAATAGTGGAAAACTGTAAAAAAAAAAAAAAAAAGAAAAAGAAAAGAGGCCTTCGACTATTGTGCTGAATTGTCTCACAAGACAAAAGGTGCTAGTGCGTGCTTAAGCCGGATGAAGGTTATGGACTGAGCGGTTTTGTATTCCTTGCAGATATGTCGGAGGGCACGGTGGGCGACATGTCGGCTCTGGGTGTGACCGAGTCGTTCCAGGTGAAGCGTCAGGTGCTGCTGAGCGCCTCCGAGGCTGCCGAGATGATCTTGAGGGTGGACAACATCATCAAAGCGGCGCCCAGGTTAGTCACATGCAACAACCAGCAACGGCAGCCCGGACAAAGTGGGGTTGGAGCTAACTATCGTTTGTTTGTAGGAAGCGAGTTCCTGACCAACATCCTTGTTAGGAGAAGACCACCATCAAGTTGGAGCCCAGCCTCGTTATTTATCTGTGGACTTCCAAAAAGAAATGTTCCTCCTCCTTCTTTTGTGGTAGCACTTCAGTGGCTAACGCTAGCTACTCGTCAGGCGAACATTAGCTGCCTCTGCTAGCGTTAGCCACTCAGCAGCAACCTGTTTTTTGGATGTTTTTGTTTTGTTGATGCAAATAAAAACTAAGGTCACATCAACAGGTTGTTTTGGGTATTTTTTTTTCTCTTACATACTTGTTGCCTGGTGCTTGTGACCAATCACTTTTTGTGCATGTGTGCCCCAAATTTCTTTTTTTCTTGTGTAACAGCAGCAACGTTCTTGTGTTCAAGCCACAAAATCCCAAATGTCAGTGTGTCAACACGAATGGTCGTGCACGTGTATTGATTGCGACTCCTTCCAATCTTGGCGACCGGTCAGTGATAAGCTGGCGCACGTCTGCCGCTCATCATTGTGGAGCGGACGCAGCGAACACGATGGATGCCGTCAAGGTTCTGCTGCTTTTTCTACTGAGCGCCTCCACCTCCCTGGCTTTGCACAGGTAACAAATCAGATACACACACACACACACACAAAAAGTTACTAGTCAATGTTGTGCTACTAGTGTATTGCATTGTTTCTGTCCAGTGTTAAGCTAGTGTCGAGTTAATTTCTTAAATATCTAATTTAAGATCCATATACTGTGATCTTTAGCACGCTAGTGGAATGACTGAATGATAATGCGTTTCCACTTCTAGTGCAGTTGTCTTAGTAGTGATGACAAAGTGGGTACTAGTACATGGACCTCAAGCTGAAATTCCTTTTCATACTAGTAGTGTGCAGGTAACTAGTGCACAACCTACTAGTAGGCCATAGTTGGTATCCATTTTAAGGTCCATGTAGGCTACTATATTTTATTTAGCCTCACTAGTAATAGAATTCAGCATACTAGTAGAGTAACTTACCGGTAACTGATTTCCTAGTACAAGTATGCAATTAAACTGACTAATCCAGTTTGCTGCTCTATACTACTAGGTCCAACTTGTAGACATGTCATGAACTCAACTAGTAGCACAAACATATTCCACTAGTAGTTTTGCCACTCTTGTAACATGTGAACTATCAGCCTTTGCAGCACTGATCTTACACTAGTCTGCATTAGTAAACGGTTTTACTAGTAACATTTTCCACTAGAATAATTCAGCTCATTAGTAAGACAAATACATGTGGCAATACTAGGTGAGGATTTTGATGCTACGTGTAGAGCTCAGGAGGCTGCTAGGGTTGGACCTAGTATTGTTACTAGTGCAGCACAGTAGATTACGTATGGTTTAGTCGCGTACAAGTAGGCCAAAAAATGACCTAGGCTTCAACTCATTTTAGTGTTTGCTATCCTACTTGTGCGATGCATTGTTTTAGGCTACTAGTGGGGACACAGTATGTACTAGTACACAACCGTTAAGCTGGGCCTGAAGGATCAGGAAGATTGTTTTCTTGTGCCGTGACACGCCGCAGAGTTCCTCTGCAACGAGGGCGCTCCATTCGCTCGCAGCTGCGCGCCGACGGCATGCTGCAGGACTTCATGCGGGAGCATCGGCCCGACGCCTTCAGCCGACGCTACGCTCACTGCTATCCCGCCGGGACACCCTCGCTGCGCCTGGGACGCTCCAGTGAGAAGCTCTACAACTTCATGGATGTAAGACCACACGGCATGGAATCCTATCCACGTTAAGCTCAGAGTTTACTCTTTGTCTGTAATGCGCCCTAAAAAGTTGAGTCCGAAATAACCCAATTGTGGCTCAGGAATGGACCAAAGCCACTTGGGTGAATTTGACAACCCAACTTTTTGGTTTATTCACTGAATCCAAACAGTTGGGTCAAATTAACAACCAACACACTTGATTGGTTTGTACGAACAACAACAACTAAAATTAGGGTGTTTTGAGGATGTTTTACTTAACCCATCTTATTCACTTAGCCAAGCAATGCCAAAAATGTAGTTGTTTTGTACCAAACAGAAAAAAAAGAAAATGCGGATTCTTTTGACCCAACTTTTTGGGTTAAGTGAATAATCCAAAAAGTTGGGTCAAGTAAGTGAATAACCCGCGTAAAACCCCTTTTTGTTTTTTATATAAAAAAAAATATATATATATCTTGGGGGGGTTGTTTTGTGGGTTATACGTTTGAGACAGCTTTTTAAGTAGATAGCCCAAAAAGTTGGATCAAATTGAACCCAAAGATCCATTATTGACCCATAATTGTGTTATTTTTGACCCATCTATTTTAGTATGTAGTAAGACAATTCAGCAAACAAATGTTTCTATATCGCGGTAAATGCTCAAATTGTGATGTCATCCTGAATTGTGGAAGCTGATGAGATTTTTTTGTTTTTCCCAGGCTCAATACTTCGGTCAGATCAGTCTTGGGTCTCCAGCACAGAACTTCTCTGTAGTTTTTGACACTGGATCAGCGGACCTCTGGGTGCCGTCGTCATACTGCGTCAGCCAAGCCTGCGGTAAAACACGCACACAAATACATGGACAAAAACACACAGCGCGCGCACGTACAAATCTCTCAAAAGTTAGTACACTCCTCATATTTCCATGGGTATTTAATTATATCTTTTCCTGGGACTTAATTGAAGAATCTGCATTTTGCCACAATGAAAAGTAGTCAGTATTCACCTCATGTAACTGTAAATATATTGTTCACTCAAAATGTAGCCATTAATAGCTAAACCCCTGGTAACAAAAGTGAGTACACCCCTAAGTGAAAGTGCCCAAATTGAGCTAAATTTGTCGTGACTCAGTAGTCCTACAAAGTTTTAGGTGAGAATAGGGAGCAGATGTGTTAAACTTGAGTTTACAGCTCAACATTCATGCACATACATAAAACAACATGCATAGTTGACAAAAATAATGAGCATGCACAAGAACGTGCACAACTCACACACATAGTACAATATACGCACAAATGCAACACACAGTATGCACAAACGTGCACACATAACACATGCTCAAATACACATTCAACACACGCTTAAACACAAGCACAAATCAACATACACATTCAACACAGATGCACAAATGCGCACAAGTGGGTACACATATAGATACACGCACGCAGACACAAGCGCACTGCTCGACCTCAATATGTATCTCTGCCTGAAGAGTCAGAGCAGTTTGACCGTGTCTGATAAGAGGCCAATAACCTGCGTACGTGTGTGTGGTTGTGTGCGTGCGTGTGTTTGCAGCGGTGCACAATCGCTTCAGAGCGTTCGAGTCGTCTTCGTACCGCCACGATGGCCGAACGTTTGGCATCCATTACGGTTCGGGTCACCTGCTCGGGGTCATGGCCAGAGACACGCTCAAGGTTGACGCTCGCCCTCTCCTTTCCTCTCATATCTCAGTAGCGTGAATGAGAGAGCGTTTCAGTATGTGAGAGAATATACTCTAAACTAGGGGTCTCCAAGTTTGGTCCTCGAGAGCCCCTATCCAGCCTCTTTTCCATGTTTCTCTCCACTAACACACCTGATTAATGATCGGGATTGTTATCAGACTTCTGTAAACCTTGCTGATTAGCTGATCATTAGATTCAGCTGTGCTGAAGGACGGAGACATGGAAAACAGGCTGGATAGGGGCTCTATAGCACCGAACCTGGAGACCCCTGCTCTAAACAGTCAAAAAATAACCCAATTTAGGTCCAAATGAGACAGACCCAACTTTCTCGGTCATTTTGTACAAATAACCCCCCCAAAATTGGGTCGTTTTGTATAAAGCAACTCAGAAAGTTGGGTCAAATTGACCCAACTAGAGTTCAGTGTAGACTCTAAAATCAATTTGGTAAAAAATAACCCAAGATGGGTCAAAAAGTGACTGACACAATTTTTTGGGTTTTCATTTAACACACACACATTTTTTTTTCTTTTTGTTTGTTAGTTTTGTTTTGTTTTGTTTTGGTTTTTTTCTATAACGGGACCGACTTGGGTCAATTTAATCCACTTACTGGGATGCTTTGTACAAAATGACCCAATTTTCAGGGGATTGTTTTCTACATAACGATCCAGAAAATTGGGTCAAATTGACCCAAGTAGAGTTCAGTGTAGACTCCAAAAAACAATTGGGTAAAAATAACCCAAGATGGGTCAAAAAGTGACTGACAGTTTTTTGGGTTTTTCATTTTGCACAAAAAAATTGTTTGTTTTTGTTTTCTTTTGGTTAGTTTTTTTGGGGGGAGTGGTGGGGGGATCAAAATGATCCAATTTTTGGGGGATTATTATGTACATCACGATCCAGAAAGTTGGGTCAAATTGATCAGTCTACACTCTTAAAAAGTGGGTCAAAAATTAACCCTGTCTTGGTCAAAATATGGCCTACCTACTTGGGTCAATTTGAACTAACTTTCTGGGTTGCTTTGTGCAAAATTACCCAGAGAGTTGGGTCAAATTGACCCAAATTGGATGATTTTTTTTACCCAACTTTTTGGAGAGTATCTTGCTTGCTGATGTGTTGTGCGTGTTGGCGTGCAGGTTGGCGAGGTGAGCGTACCCAATCAGGAGTTCGGGGAGTCGGTGTACGAGCCGGGCTCCACGTTCGTGGTGGCGCGCTTCGACGGAGTCCTGGGGATGGCGTACCCCCCATTGGCCGGGATCTTGGGGAACCCTGTCTTCGACAGCATCATGGCGCAGAACTCCCTCGACCAGCCTGTCTTCTCCTTCTACCTCAGCAGGTGAAAATCTGATTTATTATGTGGCTGTTCGAGCCCCGGCAACTGATTGGAGAGGATGTCGGGTGTCGCCCAGGAAGTCGGGTGGCAGCCGAGACGTGGATGGCGAACTCCTGCTGGGCGGAACGGACGAGGCGTTGTATGACGGACAGGTCACCTGGCTTCCCGTCACTGCCAAAGGATACTGGCAGATTCTCATGGACAGGTGTGAAACAACCTGGCTCATTAACAAAACACGAGTTTTTGTGTCCGTGTGTCTCTGTTTATCAAGTCACAAGGTAAGCTGTGTTGTTAAAAAGCAATTGCTGCATAATTAAATTATTACTAAAATAACACATTATATATATATATTATTATAGTTACATGTGTTTTAATTATTTTTTACTAATTAAATTTTATGTATTTTATATATATATATATATATATATATATATATATATATATATATATATATATATATATATATATATATATATATATATATATATATATATATATATATATATATATATACCGGTATATGTGTATAAATACTAATGAATCTTTCTTTCTCATGGTTCATGAATAAGGTGTAGTGTTTACTTATTTTACTCAAATATAATTGATTAAAATATAATATATTATTAATCATTACTTTAGTATGTATTATATATAATTGCTGTGTTTTTGCGTGTGCGCTTCAGTGTATCTGTTCAAGGCGTCAGCTCGTTCTGCCCTCACGGCTGCCATGCCATCGTGGATACGGGCACCTCCCTCATCGCCGGGCCCACCAATCACATCCTCACCCTACAGCAGCTCATCGGAGCCACGCCCACCAACATTGGCGAGGTCGGCACACCTGTCGCATCGTGTCTGTGTGTTTGTGCGTGAGTGTCTCTGTGTGTTTCCGTAGTTGTCTGTCAAAGTAATAATGAAAACTAACAAAATAATTAAAAACAAAAAACTGTTAATGATTTAAAAAAAACAAAAATGCTTGAAAAAAGAAAACTAACTGAACCTAAAACAAAAAACTAAAAGCATTTATAAAAAAAAACAAAAAAAAACTAAAAACTAACAAACTTGCTTTAACAACTACAAAAAAAAGTTAGAATGAAATAAAAACACTGACATCATTTCAGCTCACCCAACTGTTTATTTTGTGTGTGCGCGTGCGCATCAGTTCTTCATCGACTGCAACAGGTTGTCCAGTTTGCCTCACGTAACGTTTGTTCTGGCTGGCAAGGAGTTCACGCTGACTGCTGATCAGTACGTCAGGAAGGTGAGGAGGAACTTCCGTTTGCCAACTAAGTGCCACCCGCTTTGGGCCCTGACACTTTTGTGCTCCTTTTGCCGGCATCAGGAGATGCTGGGTGACAGAGAGCTGTGCCTGAGCGGCTTCCAGGCGGTGGACATTGTGTCGCCTCAGGGTCCTCTGTGGATCCTGGGAGACGTCTTCCTCACCAAGTTCTACAGCATCTATGACAGAGGAAACGACCGCGTGGGCTTGGCCCTCGCTCGCCATCCTGCTAGGCGCTAAACTACGCTGATTGTCACAAATAAAGGAAATCAAAGCATTTCAGTTGTGTACGTGAGAGTTTCAATTGTTGGCCAGAAAGGGTTGAACTGGGGCCTTAAACTTTGGATCCTTGTAGTTTGATTTGTGAGGATTATTTTGACTTCAAAATGTGATGAAATGCTGTAAACTACAATGACAATCAGCCTTTTGTATGCTACTCACAGACATAAGCAATATGAGTTGTTTTCACAGTGTAAAGCTGATCATATGAGTCAGGTATGTTAATGGGGAAGGGAAATATCCAAAACCTGTGGGACTCCAGCCCTTGAGGACTGAATTTTCCCACCCCTGGTGTAAAGGAAGCATTTGCATTGTGTTATATTGGGGAAAGATCAGAAATGCCCGGATATTCGGAATTGGGAGTATTTCTCCAGCGGCCCCGACACATAATCAGTTTCCAACCCCTGACGTTGATAATTGATTGTCAGAGCGTTTACAGTACTTTTTATTGGGGATTGGCTGCCCTCTTGTGGCCGTTTAATAATCAGGAATTAGAAGTTAGAAGAGAAGAAATTTCAATTTTGAGGAAAAATACTACATTGGAATATAAAGTAGCATACAGATATATAATAATAATAATAATAATAATAATTAATAATAAAAACAAAAAAAAGTTTAATTGGTGTGTATGAGTGGAAAAAATGTCAGTAGTGGCCCGGAGACTGTTTAAATCGCATGTGACATGAGAGTAAGAGAGTAAAAACAACTTTCTCAAGGTTCATGAATAAAGTATATAGTGTTTATTTTTTATTTTATTTGTACTGTGTATTTTGTGCGCGCGCATGTGTTTAGACGTCTTCTCAGACGACAGAAACTGCACACTGTATTGTTTACACTAACGATCAGGTCCAGCAAGAACTGATCTGCGGTCAGCTTTCGCAAAGCTTGTCACTTCCGGGATGCTGTGTGAACTGTGAAGTGATTTCATGACTGTCTCAGTTAACGCGGCAAACTCAAGTGCGCGGTCGCCTTCATTCGCTGACAAACAACCCGGAAGAGTCAACATTCTCCCAAAAAGCGAAGTCGTGTGCTTATATTTGTGAGTAACATGACTATTTGTTGTATTTGTAGACTAACTATGTCGAGAAGCTGCTGTCCTGGAAGTTATCAATTATGGAGTGTTCACTGTTGTTAGCTTGACGCTACTAAGCTAACTAGTAACTTTACCATGAGGGACATTAGTTAGTAGCTACCTTTAGTAGTAACTATTAACTGCAAGTTACCTTTAGTGTTTAATCAGCTGTCTGACGCCACAATGTCTTAACATGACTTATGTTTTAATTTAGAATGATACGTGTATACACATAGTAGGAAGGCTATATATTTTATTTACTTACATTTTTTTTTTTTTTGTATGTCTCTCAACTGGTCTCTTTTATCTTGATGTAACATAGACTGGCGACCAGTCTGTCGTTTGTCTCTACTGTCGACAGTATATGCTGTAACAGTGTAGTGACCAATATAGTTTATATGACTGACTGGTGACCACTGACCAGTCCATCATGTATCTATGAGTGATGATGACACAATAGTGACGATGTCATTGCGTGTTGTGCACATGCTCAGTGGCCACATGCCGTCCAACGTGGAGATCAAGGCCAAAGTGAGCCAGCCGCTGCAGTTCGCCAAGGTGGCGTCCCAACTTAGCCAATCGGAAGGCAGCATCATCAGGCAGCATGACACCTTCTTCCACGGCCGCCAAGGACGACTCAAATTGCGAGACTTTATGGTGCGTCAGTCTGGCCATTTATCTGTCTGTTCTGTCAATCTCGAGGTTCAATGTCAACACACATTTATTTTGTGTGTTTGTTTAGGATGGCTCAGGTCAGCTGATCTTCTACGAGCGTCTCGACACGGACGGACCCAAATTGTCTCGATACTCCATCAGCCCCACCTCAGACCCAACCGGACTTAAGGTGTGCATGCACGTGCGTCTCTCTTTATGCGTACCATGTGTGTTTATGCATTGTTTGTGCACGACTATGTGTATATTTATGTATACCAGTTATGTTCGTGTGTGTGTGTGTGTGTGTGTGTGTGTGTGTGTGTGTGCGTGTGCGTGTGCTTATGAATCCCATGTGCGTGTGATAAGGCTGTGCTGTCCGACGCCCTGGGTGTGAAAGGTGAGGTGCGTAAGGAGCGACGTCTCTTCCTGATTGGTCAAACACGAGTGCATCTGGATGCAGTGGAGGGCCTGGGACACTACATGGAACTCGAGGTCTCATTTTTGTCATCTTGTCCTTATGGCAACAAGTGCTGTGTGGCCCTTTATCCATTAATTTTATTTTATTTTTTAAATTAGAATATTTTATGGGCCAGCCCTCATGTGAAGTCTGTGTCTCTAGTGAAGTGTTTGAACGTGTCTCCAGGTGGTGATGCGTCCAGATCAGACACTAGAGGATGGCCAGCAGGTGCACTTATTTTTCACCTTTCAAAGATGGATGATGGGACAATGTTTAAGCATTTATTCCATATACTCCTACTGAGCTGAATTGGATGCTCTTTAGCCTCACTTTTCCTTTTTTTTTTTTTTTTTTCTTTAAAAAAAAAAAAATAGCCTCACTTTTCCTTTTGCGGTTGCAGGTGGCTGAGGGTCTTATGACGCAGTTGGGAGTGACAAAGGAGAGTCTAGTGACGGGCGCCTACGTGGACCTGTTGCTGGAGGGACACAGTGACACGTAAATCAAACACACAAGGCTAAAATAATCATTTTTACTAAATAAATCAACTTTGTTCAACTGAAAGTTGGTTTGTCATTCAATACTCTGCTCAATTTAAAATACATCATCCAAACGACTTAAGCATTTATATGATCTACTTATGTTGTAGTCTCCTGTAATATTTGTTGCATTACCTTTTATTGATTAATTGTAATAAAGCTCAAGGGGAAAAAAAGAGACCAAATAAAAACTAGACCTTTTTTGGCATTTGACTCTTTTTTTATTTTTTTTTTATTTTTTTATTTTTTTTTTTATTTTTCCCATTTTCTGTGAATACATTAATGCATTAGAATACAGTGCATTGTTTTTATTATGAAAATAAATGATCTAACATATATTACAGATTTTGGCTCCTTATATTCGGACTCACTTTTTGATATTTTTAATATACAGATAATCACTTCTTTAGGAACGATTTTATTCCTATTCGAAACAAAGAATGAATTCAAGCAACTGCTATGAAGTACAATTTAAGATTGCTTGTTAAATTGTCTCTGACAATCAAATGTAACTACCGGTAGCAAAAATTTTGTGTGTTGACTGAGTGACATCATGGCTGTCATGGCAACTGGCGCTTAGCGTCACTTGAGTGAGAAAAAAAAAAGTGCTGAATGCAGAAGAGCAGTGGCGAAAACCTCCAGCAGTGGGTGTTGAAACACTGCAGCTGTAAAGACGCCAATATCTTGCTCTGAATTTATTTTGTATGAGAAACGTTTTTCATAAAGTGCAGTGTTTTTTTTTTTTTTAGAAGTCATGTCATGATACATTTCCTTGGAAGGATTCTGATAATGGCGGCCACGTTGCTCCAGGCAAGGTGTTGTCCTCAGAGTTGACCATCCAAGAAAAGCCAAGTGATTTTTATATATTGTACTATATTATCTACATATACAGTGAGGCTTTGAGATACTAGTGACCCGTCTGACGTGTTGTTCAAGAGAGGACCCATCACTTGGACATTTTTTTGCTTTGACATTTGAGAAAACATTTCAGATAAGAGTGTTGAGTGGTGGCCAAAAGCATCAGTGTATATTCTTTATCCTCCACAAAGAATTGTCATTATTACTTAGGCTTATTTAAGAGTGGCCATCTCAATGTATATCTGTTCATTTATTTGGTACTGCAACCAGGTGGCTAAAGCATGCACACCAAAAAGAGCAGCACTGAATTGATGGGAAAAAAAAATGTTTCATTTTTACATTCTATTTAGTGATGTCATCACAGTATCCTTTATTTTATTTATTTTATTTATTTATTTTTTACATAAAATACCATACTATATAGGTTTATTTTCCTTCGCAAAAACAAATGACAAAAATGTTATGCTATTTTTAAGGAGGCTTTTACAGATTAATGGCACTTCCATTCATTTCAATCTAGAAAGATGATTTGTGATCTGAGCGTTTTCAGTTCTGAGCGTGACAAATGAAACTCTTATCTCAAGGCACCACTGTACTTTTTCATTTTGGACTGATTTCCAATAGTAAGGTTTCGTATCCAATTTCCCATCATGCATTAGGTGAGCCGTGATAGGCCAGAGAGGGCTTCCCCCCTCCCTCGTTGTTCCGGTGCATCGTCGTCATGGCAACGAGGCCGCTCCTCCTCACCCACGCCGATCACCCCGATTCTCTCACTGTGGAAGCCAGCGAGTGAGGGAGCGAGAGAGAGAGGTGTGTTTTCAATCCCACGCATTGGAGTGGGAGATAACGTGCGCATGCTCACGTGTGTGGCTGTGTGTGTGTGTGCGTGCGCGCGCATGTGCGTGCGTGGGCTGAAGCGACCAGCCTTTCACTCGTCCTGCTTCTTCCTCTCTCCTCTTCATCTTCTCGTCTCCAGATACTCCTCCTCCTCTTCCTCCATCCTCCTCTTCCTCCATCCTCCTCCTCCTCATCTTTTTCCCATCAGTCATCAGGATGGAGAACAAGTCGCTGCTCTGCTGGGTGAGTCCCTGCACATGTGTGCGTGCGTGTGTGATCATGTCAGCATCATGACAGCTGTGACTTCATGTGCAACTTTTTTCTTTTTTTTTCCCATTTCCTGGCCTCCTTCACTTGTCTCCTTCCGTCATGTGCTCTGGTGGGCGTGGCCTGTCATCGTTCTAGTTGAACACTTGTCAGCATTTAACTTAGGATAAGATGGTATAAGGTAAGATTGGTGTGAACTGAGGAGCTTCTTGAAGGATCACTTTGAAGTTTCTTAAGCTCAACTTTGGTGAAGTGACATTTTTTATGTCACTGTGCTGCCCCCTGCTGCTTTGGAGGCCTCCGTTTGAATCCTGGGGCTTCCTCGACTTCTGTCCTTTCCGACCATCTTGTTTCCTACATTCCTCCTCTCCTCTCCCCTCTTCTTCTCTCCTCTCCTCTCCTCTTTACTTGACCACTCTCTTCTTCCTTCTTTCCTCCTCTTTCTTCTTGACTCCTCTCCTTTCCTCACCTCCCTTTCCTCACTTAATTTCCTACGATCCTTCTTCCCTCTCATTTCCTTGACTCCTTGACTCCTTGTCTCCTTAGTCACCTCATTTCCTACGCTTCTTCTTTTCTCCCCTCCACTCCCTATATTCATTTGTCCATTTGTTACATCCCTTGACTCCTCTGCACCTTCTATCACCTCCTATACTTTCTGAACCTCCTCATTTCTATTTTCCAGGGTTAGTCCTCTTTCCTTGTTTCCTACACTCCTCTCCTTTTCTCACCTCTTTGATTCCGTGGCTCCTTCCATCGTTCCTCACCTCCTCCTTTCTCTTGATGACTCCTCCTTTATCACCCCTTACTCCCTTAACGTCTCTTCTCCTTCTCTAATTTCCTCACCTCCTGTCCTTCCTCACCCTGTTTCATCAACTCCTCCTGTCCTCTGTCCTCCTTCTGACTCCTTCTCTTTTTGATCACACCCTCATTTTCTCCACTCCTCTGCTTTCCTCACAGCCTCACTCCCTTGACTCATCTTCTACTTACCTCCTTTCTTCACCTCCTCATTTCCTCACTGCCTCCCTTCCTTCCGCACCTCCTTTTGTTCTCTTGGCTCCTCTCCTTCACCTCCTCCTCCTTCATCACCTCATTTCCTATTCCTTCAACTCCTGATTCCTTTCCGTTATCACCTCCTTGGTCCTTTGACTCTTATTCTCCTTTTATAGTTACCTCACCTCCTCCTCATCTCCTTGCTTTTTCTTGACTCCTCTCCTTACCTCCTGCTCTTCTTCCTCATCCTTCTCTTGACTTAATTTTTCCTCCCATCTTCATATGCTTTCACTCCTTTCCTTCCTCACCTGCCCTTGATCGTTTCCTCACCTCCTCCTCATGCTTCCTCTCCTTGCTCACATGCTTAAATTCTATTCTGCTTTCTATCCACCTTGTCTTATTTGCCCTCACTTTTTTTCATACTTTTCTCCAGCATCCCCTCATCATCTAGTGCGTGTGCGTGCGTGTGTGTGTGTGCGTGCGCATGCGTGCGTGTGTGTGTTATGTAAGTGCAGCAGTGAGTGTGTAGGCCGTGGTCTATCTAAGAGCTGATCTGCTGCTCATGCTAGGATGGGAAAAAAAGACCACTTCAAGCAGGAAGTGTCTCTCCTTGGCACACTACGTGGTTGTCATGGTAACGTGTGAGTCTTCAGAGACAATTTAATGTCTTATGTCCACCGGGTTTTTGCGAGAAGAACAAGCCTCCAATCTTCTGCTGCTAGCGATGTGAGAAACTTGACAAGTGTGTGTGTGTGTGTGTGTGTGTGTGGGAGAGAGAGAGAGAGAGAGAGAGAGAGGGCGAGAGAGAGAGAGAGTTTGAGAGAGGGGGGGGGTTCTTATCAGCTCCTGCCATTGGTTGCCATGGTAATGGGCAAGGGGAGCTACATTTCCAGCACACACACGGATATGTGACCACAAGCTAATCAAATCTGGATCCGCATCTGGATTGCAAGGTTCTGCATCTTTAAAGTTTGACTTGAAGTTCAACTTTAGAAATGTCACAAAATTTCTATATATCAAGTGACTTAGATGTGTGTGTTTGTGCGCCTACCACTCACACTTAAAATATGTGACAACATCCGGATGCGAAAGTGGATCAGAACTGGATCTAGATGTCATGTTTTATCTTCTAATATTTTTACTTGAAGTCCAATGTTAATGTCACTGACGTGACCTCCATGTTTGTGTTGGCCACCACACACACGTAAACAAAACACGTATGTAAAGAAATCCACATGTGAATTCGGATCAGATCTGGATCTCAGGGCTCCACATCTTAAAATTGCACTTATATACATACATATATATATATATATATATATATATATATATATATATATATATATATATATATGTGTGTGTGTGTGTGTGTGTGTGTGTGTGCTGGAACACAAATGATATGTGATCGCACCGGGTTGTGAAAGTGGATCAGATCTGGATCTAATATTAATATCACAAAACGTATCCATGAAGTGTCTCATATGCGTGTGGTTGCGTGTGCGTGTTATCAGAGTCGTCCAGCTTCTCACCTCTTCCTTCCTCGCATCCGTTCCTTCGCCCGCACAGACAGGAAACAGGAAGTGTGAGTCACAGGAAGTAGTTGTGATCTTTGCGGAAAGTGGAGATTTTGCTTTTGACATGTCCACTTGTTGATGTGCGTCGCTAGAGTATCAAAATTCTTCATCACAATTGTTGTGTGCTAAAAGCGTAGCTGCTTCCATTTCTTTTGTGACATTTAGCTCATCTCAAGTTAGCATTTAGCTACCAAGTTAGCATCAAAATGCTGCTCTAAACAATATGACGGTATGTGTCTCAAAATGGCTTCCAAAAGAGATTGTAGTCATGTTGTCTCCGTGTGGCCTCCACCAACCTGCCGCTTTTGTTTTTCTCCTCTCACCAACCCTCCCCTTCTCCACATCCTGGCGCCCGCCCCCCATCTTCCTCTCGTTTTTCCTCCCCCTCCACAGGATGGGCCGACCAGCTTCCACAATACCGTCTGAAGGTCTCCCCGCCGCCATCCCGGACCTCCAGACCGCCGAGCTACCCCCTCCGAGTTGACCAGATCAGAAGAAATTCGAAAGCCTGAAGCAGTAACGCCGTCAGGCTTGGGATCACATCGCGCTTTGGAAAAGTTTGATGGGAGTGCTGCCAATAGGTAGGAGGCTTCATCCAACGCAACGCAACACACGGGATCAATATCAGCGCTGGCTCCATGCGGACTTAATTTTAGGACTTGAAAGACTCGACTTGACTTTGACTTTGACTTGGAATTGAGTTGAGGAGCTTTATTTACACAAAAGTATAACTTTGGCCCCGTCTCGAGGCATCCAGGCCCCAAGGAACATTGTTGAGGAGCTTCATGTCAACAAAAGTATGGCTTTGCCGCCATCTTGAGCAATCTTGTTGAATGTTGATATAATCTTTCATTTAGGCGACAGATTTGCTCTGCCACCATCTTGTGGCGTCTTGCTGCCAAGGAGGCGTGTTGAAGTAATGTTAAGTAGACAAAAGTAGTGCCTTGCCACCATCTTGTAGCATCTTGGTTCCAAGGAACTCAGTTGAGGAGGTTCATTTCCATTTCCATCAACATTCTGGTTAATGGAAACTTAGACTTTCTTGTGACTTGCTGAGTCCATACCCCAAAGTTGAATTTGTGGTGTACAAGTGCAGGGATGGCAAGTAACCACATTAGTCTGCTTGTTGTTCTGGTAGAGTGATGACATCATACAATTGTAGAAGAGAGCGGAGTGGAGTGTTTTCCACTGAACACTCTTTCGGCTGCTGGTGATTATTCACTTGAGGAGCGTCAGCCTTGTACAAGACAATGCGGGAAAGTCGGCCGCCTGGCTCGTCATCACTTATTCAACAGTCTGAGTCAAGTGTTGTCACCAGCCCAAAATAAACCATTTGCACCTGGAGAGGGGCTTCTTCTTCGCTTCCTGTCTGCTAAAAGCAGAGATCCGAAAACTTTCTGGGGTTCAGAGGAGAAATTTTTCTGAGCATCCCCATCATAATCCTGATGCCGATTAATTAAACAGAACCACCACCTGTCCCCTTAAATGAAATAAGAATTCAAAAGTTGTTATAACAAAGTTATAACAGTGTTATGACAACATTTAAAAAGCTGCCTTTATTATTTAAAAAGGATGACTGTTTTCACCAAAATTACACCTTGTCTCAAAATTAGGATTTTGTTCTGAAAATTATATGCTTTTAGATATTTAAAAATAGAATTTTATTCTTGAAAAAAGACCTTTTTATGGAAAAATAACATTTTCACAGAATACTTAAATAACAACAATAAAATAAATGCTCTTTTAGTTCTCAAAAAATAAAACTTAATTTTCAATAAATTTCTATTAAAATATAATTTTAGCCTAAAAAAAATGTTTTAGTTCTTAAAAAAAATAAGATTTTTTTTCTTGAAAAAAATAATCATGTTCTTGCAAAAAAAACAAACAAAAAAACAATCCAAATTAGTACACCATTTGCTCTAGATAAATAGAATGTTATATGGTCCTTGGAAAAAATATACTTTTTTTTTCCCTTGGGGAAAAAAAAAAGAGACTATATTCTTAAAAAAAAAACTTTTCTTGAAAAATAGTACTTTTTTGCATATACTGTAGTTAAAAAAAAGAACTTTTGCGCTTGAAAAAAACTAAAAATAAAATAATAGGTTCATTATCTTTGTTTTATTGGCAATAACCATATGCATTTTTTTCCCATTAGCTGACATAACATAACTAGTAATTTATCACACATGATTTTATGGAGCCCCAAGATACGACTCATGAGGGCCCCAATGAGTCCCGCCGGCCCGCTTCGCTTCTCAGAAGTGAACGCCACGTTGTCTGGAGGAGCAGCTGCCAGCTTCGCTACCCCAAATCCCTCCGCAAACATCTCGCCATGGCGACTGGCACCCGGCCGCCATTTGACGCTGTCCCAGATGTGTCAGAGGCGGACGGAAAAAGAGCGCGAGTCAGCAGGTAGGATGTAGTTTTCACACGGCAAACTGCGAAAATTTGTTCAGCTGCGTTGCCATAGCAACAGCGAGCATGTCGAACACGCACACACGGAGAGTGACACAGTGAGGTTAGCACAGGATTCCCTGCTATTCCAGTTGCCATGACAACACGCCACTCGTGCCCTCGCCGGCTCACCGGGATGCGAGCGGCCGTTCAATTTGGGGCTTCATCAAGTGACTGCTCGTCTTCATTAACAGGAAGTAGAGTCACACTAACAGGGAGTAGATGGTACTGTACTCATACTTTGATTTGCTCTTGGCCGGATTGACAGACGTGTAAACGCAACTTGTGAGCATGTCACATGGCCAACTTGTTGGCAGGGAGAAATCATTCCTTGGACACGATCGGTCCTTGAATTCTTCTTGGAATTCATTTGTGTGTGCGTGTGCAGTTTTCTCAGAGTTGAAAAACAGGAAGTGATGTAACATTCCACAGCCTTTATTAGCAGAAGGCGCCGGCCAGATGATGGCGAGCAACATGACTGAAACAATCAACACCTCGAGTGTCTCAAATTAAGTTCACCTGTAAAAGTTAAAGTGCATTTTAGGTTCATCCTAAAATTTTACCTACCAAAGCCCAATATCCTGAACTTTTTTTTCCTAGTGTATGCATTAAAAAAAAAAAAAAAAATGAGACAGAAAAACATAAAGTGATAAATCTGAAATTAGTCATTGATGTTATTTTTGACTTTGTATTTGTGTGGCTTGAAAAGGCGTGAGTGACATGGGCGCCAGCGAATGAGCATTTCTTACCTGTCATTTATTTGACTGCTAGCAACTTCCTGCCTTGCAGCCACATGCCTCTGAGTCCGGCTGCTGACACCAAACATGATCGCCCACGCCAACAGGCGGTTACTAACGGCAACCCGACAGGCTCTACCGTCGCCCGGGACGACGACGTGGATGACCCTCCCTCTGGAAACAGCATCGTGGTCCGCATCGGCATCCCGGACCTGCAGCAGACGGTAACACACACGCTAGCTAGCACGCTTCTGTCCGTCCGTCCATCGGCCGGCCGGAGGACGCGGAGGAAATCGCGGCAAGGCCAAAGTGCGCAAGTGTGGCTTCAAATATGTCCATGTGTGCGTCTGTGGCTCTCTCAGAAGTGTTTGCGGCTGGACCCAGAGTTACCCGTTTGGACCAGTAAGCAGAGGGTTCTGGTCACCTTGACTCAGTCTCTGTCGGATGTTTTGAACTATGGTCTCTTCCAGCCGGCGTTCAACGGCCGAGCTGGCAAGTTTCTGGACGAGGAGCGACTTTTGAAAGAGTACCCTCTCCCACCCATCACGCCCATTCCATACCTCGAGGTGTGCTTTTTCGCATGACAATTTCAGTAAAGCCAGGCTTGTGTTCACAATCATTCTCTACCCACTACAGTGAAGCCCAACTATTTGTGGGGGATCGGCGAACTCCGCGAATAATTGATGAATTTCCACAAAACTGCAGCAAAACACTTTTTTTTTTTTCTATTAGACAAGGCTATGGCCTGATTTCCAAACCAGAGAATAGGCGGTTTTCAGCCAATTGAATTAGAAATCACTCAAGTCAAATCATTCAGTCAAATACAATCTAGTAGAATGTAGTCTAGTGGAGTCTGCTCAAGAAGAAACCATTCAAGCAGAATGTATTGTAATGTAATCTAATATAGCAGAATGTACGCTCGTAGAATCTCGTGTTTTTGTCTGTATGAAGCTCCTCAACTCATTTCAAAATAGTTGAAGATGTGGCAAATGAGTACTTTTGTTTTTTAGTATGTAACGGAGGAGAGATTCCAAAAACAAATCGAGATTTGGTTTTCATCTTACCGAGTGAACTATATACAAATCGAGTGAATTAGTGAGTGATGTCGAACACTGCACTAAAACTCTATTTTTTCCGTGCATTAACTTTCCGATGTTGTCTTCCAGTTTCGTTACAAACGCAGAATTTACACCCAGAGTTACGTAGACGACAAGCAGCTGGCCAAGCTGCACACCAAAGTAGGCAAAGAATTCCACAATACGACAACAGACGAGTGAAAAGCTGTGCTGACCGACTTCTTCGTCCATCTCAGGCCAACCTGAAGCGATTCATGGAACATGTCCACCAGAAGAACGTGGAGAAGGTTTCCAAATGGCTGGAAAAAGGCCTCGATCCCAACTTCCACGACTCGGACAGCGGTGGTGTGTAAACCTTATTTCAAAATATTACGAAATGTTACACATATCGCAGGGAAACAGTTTCCAGTATATGGAAAAATGGCTGCTTATGCAACTTATAAATGGGCGCCATGTCTTGTGATCGCCTTTCCCCTCTGGCTCCTTTCTTGTCAAACTGTGAAAATGATTCCTCACACGAATCACTTTTTTGAAAACACAAGTGGTTGGAAAAGCCGCTAAATAAAGCCACCAAATCGCTTTGTAAACTTGTTGCTCTGTTTGTAGCCATGTTGATTGGAAGAAATGCACGTCAGTGAGGACGCACTTTGAATTATGGAAACTGCCAAAAAACAACAACAAGTATTTAAAAAAAAAAAAAGTATTTTATGTAAAAACATGTCTTTTTATTTTATTTTGTTTTGATAAATTATTTAAAAATATGTAATTTAAGGATTTCTTTAAAAAATGATTTTTAATAAAGAGTTTTGCAACTATTTAAACAAATGGACTAAATATTAATAATATATAATAATACAATATGATCTTAGTTTAAATTTCATTTTTAAAAGGAATTTGATTGAAATGTTTTTTTTAATTATATTTTTAAAAAGATTTGAAATGCTTTAAAATTGTAAATAAAAAAGATTTTATTTATTATTATAAGATCTTAAAATAATTATATACGTAATAACATTTAAAAACTGGTTCTTTGATTTAAAATGTATTAAAAATTATTGGAAGAGTTAATTATTTAAAACTTTTTAATAAATTGCTTTAAAAATGTGATTTCAAAATGAGATTTTTATGTAAAAAATGTGATTTTTAAAAAACATTTTTAAAACATTTATTTATTTATGTTTACCAAATAGAAAATTAAATGCCCTGCTATGTTTGTTTCTTGTTAGCAAAATGTCAAGTGGACAAAAGCGTTTGAATCTGCTCCATAACCAAACCCCCCACACCCACCCCCTCCCCCGACACAGAGTGTCCTCTGACGCTGGCGGTGCAGTTGGAGGAGAGCTGTGAGCTCATCAAAGTTCTTCGCAGTGCCGGTGCTCACTTGGATTTCCGCACCAGGGACGGAATCACAGCTTTGCATCGGGCCGTCATGTGTCGCAACAGCGCTGCTCTCACCGTAAGAGCGCTGGGAAATAGCACCACCGGTGGCCTCCCGCCCTCACCTCCTCCGTGATTCGCTTCCACTACTTTTCAGACCCTGCTGGACTTGGGAGCGTCTCCGGACTACAAGGACAGCAGGGGGCTGACTCCCCTCTATCACTCCGCCATGGTGGGTGGCGCCCCCTACTGCTGTGAGCTGCTATTGCAGGACCACGCCACACTAGGTACTCAAAATGTCCTTACACTTTGTAACATTCCCAAAGCTTTCCTCAAAACTCTTATAGTGTCTAGCCATTATTAGGCCTAAAAGTAAGGTTTCTAGAATTGGTTAGGGTTTGTAGTTGGCATTTCAAATCATGGTTTCAGGTCACAGGATAATAGCAAAGCACTACTTTTGTCGTTTCATTGCTTGTGAAAGGACGCTGGACTGATAAAAGGTTTGTGGTTGTCATGGTTACAGGCATGACTGATGAGAACGGATGGCAGGAAATCCACCAGGTGACAAACACTCACTCGCACGCACACGCGGGCTCAATCAGTCACTCAAATCACAGCTACAGTTATATGTACACATTTTGTAATCACATGTGTGCGTGTTCAGGCGTGTCGTCATGGAAACGTGCAGCACTTGGAGCACCTGCTGTTCTACGGGGCTGACATGAGCTCCCAGAATGCGTCGGGAAACACCGCGCTGCACCTCTGCGCTCTTTACAACCAGGTAAGAAGACGGCACATCAAGAGTCTGCTACGAGGGCGCCCTCTAGTGAATTTTCATCACATTGCACAATCAGAATCGATTTTCTCGTCATTGTCAGTGAAAGGGACATTCACAACTAGGATTATTTTCACATTTTATAACCACTTGTTTGTTTTTTTTGGGAGGTGTTGGTGTAAAAAGTTTGAGAAGTACTGGTCATGATTGTTTTTTGCTACCCCTGCAGGACAGTTGCGCTAGAGTCTTGCTGTTCCGAGGAGCCAACAAGGACATCAAGAACTACAACAACCAGACTGCCTTTCAGGTCACAACTGCAACCGCCACTCTTCATTTCATACACTACAGTGGTACTTTCGGATACTGTGACTATATAACAATAATCTCAGGCATGTATTCTTTATCCTCTGCAAAGAGCAGTTAATTTTTCTGCAGCTCTCCTTATTTGTACTACCTAGTGTTTTTTTTTTCCTTTTTTTTTCTTTTTTAAAGAAAATTTGTAATTGACCTTAAACTTTGAACAGTGTATGAGTAACAAAGATGGGTGTCTGCGTAGGTCGCCATCATTGCCGGGAACTTCGATTTGGCCGAAATCATCAAGATCCACAAAAGTTCTGATGTTGGTGAGTAGCACACATCACTATATTATTATTATATCTTAGCGATAGATTCATAGTGCTGAGGCGCTTGGGGTGTGTGTGTGTGTGTGTGGGGGTGGGGGGGGGGTGCGTGCGTGTGTGTGTGTGTGTGTGGGTGCATGTGCGTGTGTTTGCGCAAGCAGTTCCCTTCCGAGAATCTCCATCTTACACCAAGCGGCGCCGCCTGGGAACCATCAGGTCCCCGGCAGGAAACGGCCTGTCGTCACCACGCTCTCTGATTCGCTCCGTCAGCGACAACGCCCTGGAAAGCCCCGCCTCCTCCCCTGGACCGTCACTGCAAAGCTTGGAAACGCACCTTGACACGCACACGCACTCGCTACGACGACACACGCGCCGCCTCAGGTGAGTGCGCGTGTGGACCACAAAATGGCCGCAATTAAAATCAATGAATATTTGAAAACATTTTTTACAATTATTAACTTTTTTTAATGACAGGATGAAAAATATGAGAAATTGCTTGTTTTATAAATAAATTAATTAAACATATCAACATTTTACATGCATGAATTTCTTTTCTTTCTTTTTTTTTGTATTTATTTACTTTATTAAAGTAATTGATTAAATTCATTTGTTGCAAATGACAGAATAGGTGTACAGTATTAGCAAAGTAAGTAAGTAATTTAAATTAATTCTATAAGTAATGGAATGAAAATGAGGCAGAAATTTATTATATAGATGAAAACGTTTAAATATTTTAAATTTTACATGCACAGTCACTTTTTAAAAAAGAAATCTACAAAACCAAATATACCAGAAACGCACATACTATACATGTTCTCTTCAGCCCAAGTGGCGGTGGGGGTCACGTGGAGACCAGCCCCCCGTCATCACCCCCCCTCACTCCGCAGTTGAGGAAAAAAAGGCTGTACAGCGCCGTGCCGGGGCGCACCTTCATCGCCACACGGTCCCACGTACCCCAAGGATCCGGAGAGATACAGCTGCATCGTGGCGAGAGGGTGAAAGGTCACTAGACCAGCAAACTTTTGGAGTCCAGGGAAGACCCCTCATAATGCTTATTTTGTATCCATGTGTTGTGCATCTCCAGTTCTGTCCATCGGCGAAGGTGGATTCTGGGAAGGAAACGTGAAAGGAAGAACAGGCTGGTTTCCTGCCGACTGCGTTGAAGAAGTTCAGATGAGACAGTACGACCCCAGACTGGGTAAACATATTTTGAACATGTGACATGACATGGAATCTTGAATTATTATTATTTTTTTTTAGTTCTCACAAAAATCCCATTTCCTATTAGAATTGATTTTTGACAGGCAAATGATAATGAAACCAGTATTTTTGTATTTACTTACGTGTAATAACACTAATAAGAAAATAAGTGTTTCATCTTGGAAGTTGGAAGAATGTCCCTTTAATCAAAACATGTATGTAAACACGATCATTAATGAATTAACTTTTTTTTTTCATGTTTTTTTCCATGTTCAATAATTTAAAATGGTAAAATGAGGCTTCAAATGTCAAGGCTCGTCTGAATATAACTAAAGTGGATGATCACAAAATAATTTCAGTCGGTGCTGCAATAGGAAAAACTTTGACCCTGTATTGGGTTTTGAGGCTGCGCAGTATACTGAAGTTAATTATTTTTTATTGAACCGCAAAAATATGGTGCGATTGTCAAGCAGACAGGAATAACGCAAAGTGTGTGCGGAAATATTGAGAGATATTTGGCCCTATTCAAGACTGCACCCAGGTGTTTTTTCGGGTTTTTTTGGGGGGTTTTTTGGACTGCGTGCATTTTTATTGGCTGTTTGCAGTAAATAAAATGAATTGAGAATGTGTTTCAGAGACGAGGGAGGACCGCACCAAGAGACTCTTCAGGCATTACACGGTGGGCTCGTACGACAATTACACATCATACAGGTGAATCGCCAACCTCGCTAATGGACACTTTTATTGTTGAATCGTTGCTAACAACTCGATCGCATCGTCGTCAGTGACTACGTCATCGAGGAGAAGATGGCCGTGCTGCAGAAGAGAGAGAGCGAAGGATTTGGCTTCGTCCTACGAGGAGCAAAAGGTAGATGACTGGGAAAGATGTGGGATTGGGATTAGGGACTTTTGGTCATGTAATGCTCGGTGGGGCGCTCCAGTCATAAAGAATCCCGTTTTGTGTCATCGCAAGCCGAGACCCCTATTGAGGAGTTCGCCCCCACTCCGGCGTTCCCTGCCCTGCAGTACCTGGAATCTGTGGACCAGGGCGGCGTAGCCTGGAGAGCCGGTCTACGTACTGGAGACTTCCTCATCGAGGTTTGCCTAATTTATTTATCTGATCGAAAATGTGCAAATAACCATAATACAGTATGTGAACCAAGGTCATTTAATTTTAAACTTTATTTTTGTAACTTTTTTT
This sequence comes from Festucalex cinctus, assembly GCF_051991245.1. NCBI lineage: Eukaryota > Metazoa > Chordata > Actinopteri > Syngnathiformes > Syngnathidae > Festucalex > Festucalex cinctus. The sequence continues at coordinate 9,423,745 of NC_135426.1, forward strand.
AGATGTAACAAAGCAACAAATGTTTTAGTTAATGAAAACTAATGAAAAAAATAGAATTAAAAAAAATAAAACAAAATTCGTTAACAAAATAAAATTAAAACAAAAATGCTTTCTTAGAAAACCGAAAACTAACCGAAACTAATTAAAAGTAATTATAGCGAAAATGTCCTTCGTTTCAGTCTTTGGGAATTAATTTAATACATGAGCCTTTGGGGATGATTTTAAAATGTGTTTTAAGTAGATTTATTTTTATATTAACTCGAATAAGGACGTTTTAATGTGCGCCACAGAGAACTGACATCATCTAGAAGCAGCCAATCAGATGAAGTCCCTCATACGCGACAGTTTTTCCCGCTTGACTTTTCGCTCCAATGGCTCAGCTCGCCTGCTTCTTCATTTAACTCAGCTGAACTGTGTTGGTTTTTTCATTTTACCATGGTAAATATTGCGCACAAGCGATACACTCTCTTTAAACTAACTGAAACTAACTCAAACTAAAGCTAAGCACTTTTTTAATAACTAAAATTAATAAAAACTAACAGAACCACGCTAAAAACTAATTAAAACAATAATAAAGTCAGAACCAAATCAATACTAACTAAAATGAGAATTCCAAAACTATAACCCTAATGTGAACGCACATTTTTTAATCTCTCAGCACGTCAGGTTTCATATTATACTGGTGTGTGCAGGTGAACGGCGCGGACGTGGTGAAGGTCGGCCATCGCCAGGTGGTGGCGCTCATCCGGCAGGGCGGCAGCCGCCTGCTCATGAAGGTTGTGTCCGTTTCCCGCAAGTCCGACACCAACCTGATCAGAAAAAAAGGTTTGCCTTTACTAATTCAGAAAATCAACCCTTGCTAGGACACAAGATCACAAGCATCCTCGGACAGATAAGGACACAAGTCCACGAGGATTGACTGTATTACTAAATTTTAATAAGTTGCTGGCATCTGATTGGTGTTCCTCTCATAGCCCCTCCACCTCCCAAGCGAGCCCCTAGTACCTCGTTGACTCTTCGATCCAAGTCCATGACGGCTGACCTGGAGGAGATAGGTAAAACACACAAGCACACGCACACACAAGCACACACAGTAAATATGTAAGAGGAATTGTTGACTCTTTCCCTGTGTGCAGCCAGGAGGAGGCGCTTTGGTGAGTCATGTGATCATCAGGTCACGTTGTGTGCTGTTGTGTTCATGCTGAGTGTTGGTCAAAGTGCTTCTCGTGTGCGTGTGATGGAATAAAATGATTCCGCTCAGGTTTCTTAGCGGGAATTAAAGTGGCTTTTTGGAAAAAAATTGTCGCTGATGTATTCGGAAAAAGTCGTTAAGCAGTCAACATTCACTCTGCTTTTGTAAATGAGGTTCTCTCTGCATGCAGCCCTGTTGCTAATGCCAGCAGTTCACATCAGAATACGAAAACAGAATGAAATAAATCATTGTTCTTATGAAACTCCAACCTGCAGAGAAACTAGATGACATGTTGGCGGGGAACACACAGGAGGTGGTTCTGCGCTCCCGGCCTTCAGATGACTTCAGGGCGGCCACGGTAAAGCAGAGGCCCACCAGCCGGAGAATCACTCAGGCCGAGATTAATGTAAGCTTCATTAGTCGCCCCCTGGAGGAAATCTGATCAAATACAAACCTAAGTGTTAGTAACACTTTATTGTGTGTGTGTGTGTGTGTGTGTGTGTGTGCGTGTAGTCATTGTTTGAGCGTCAGGGTCTGGTCCCGCCCTCTGGCCCGGAGAAGAGCACCATGGCGCTGCCCCGAGGAATGTCCAGAACCAAAAGTTTTGGTGAGTCTTCACGAGAAGATTCCAGTCCCAAAGGGGAATAAATAGTCCCAAGAGAGAGGGTACTACCGGTAATCCCAAGATAATGGTCGAAAAGTGCCTCGTTTCAACATAAGGTTCATCTCAAGAAAAATGTCAATTAAATCAATTCATCACACTGTTGCATCATAATCACATCAGAAAGTCAGATAACTTAGAGTGAATCAGTTGTTTAGTTATCCGAGGCAATTTAAAAACTGCGGTCATAAAAAGTCTATTTTCCACAAGTGGCTCCTTGATTGGCAGCAAGGCTCAAGTGGGAGAGTTGTCATCTCCCAACCGAGAGGTTGTGGGTTCGATCCCCAGCCCTCGGGACCAAGTCAAAGTGTCCTTGAACAAGATACTAAACCTACAGTTGCTTGTGATGCTGGGTCGTATACGTGAATGAGGATACCATGTGAAGCGTCTTGTAGGTGGAAAAAGCGCAATGCAAGTGAAAGTCCATTTAGTATCTCAAATGCTGACACATCGCCATGGATACCATGCAGGCACCCCCGAGGACGACCGCATCTCTGCCCTGATCCACGAGAGTCGCTTTCCTCGCAGCTCCTCTCTGACCGACAGCTTCATCCCGCCGCCTCCCCAGACGGCGCCGCCCCCGCCTCCATCCCCGCTCTTCCTCCTGGACTCAGGGCCTCCCCCCTCCTTCCTCCCCCCACCTCCCCCCGCCAGAGGGGAGGGCCTGACCCGGTCCAGCTTCAAACCGGGCGCCGAGCCCAGGCTGCAGGAGCTCTCGGACACGCCGTCCAGAAGCCACGCCGAGCGTCAGCGGAAGGCGCGCTCCATGATCATCCTGCAGGATACGCCGCCTCAGTTGCCGACGGAGATGCATGCCGCCGCCATGCACATGTCCTCCTCGCACACCTCCACGCTGTCTCTCCACACCGCCGCCCTCGGACACTCGCCGCTGTCACGCCGCCGAGGACGACCTATCGAAAATCCGTACGCCAACGTGGGACAGCAGGCCCCTCCGGCCAAACCGCAGAGGAGGAAGTCACCTCTGCTCAAACAACTTCCTGTGGAGGAGCAAGGTAGGTGTGGTCTGCAGCCTCATTGAGAGAATGCTTGGTTCTCAAGAAGAGCTTGTAGTAATGTTTTTGTCCTGAGATGAAGTTTGTTGCCTTGAGGGAAGGTAGGGCTGTGCAATTAATCGAAAATCAATTACAATTTCAATTATTACACTCCACAATTACAAAATTAGCATGAACGTAAAGAAAAATAAGGTTATTAACCATGAAATATGTGAGAGAAAATTCTGATTCTTTGTAGATAGAGAATTTATTGGTCCTTTTGAACAAACAAAAACTTCCACATATGACTTTTGATTTGTGTCATATTTGATGCATCCTGTCACAATGCTTTGAATTCCTACATTTATAACTGTTAAAAATGTAATAATAAACGGACATATTAAACTTATTAGTATTTCCAAAAATCAGAAAGAACATTTCCCACTATTAGTATTAGGTGTCGCAAGGTTGCTGGAAAAGCCATAAGCTGGGTGATACTGCCCTCTTATGCATAATCCGTGCAATGCACGTGTCACATCATATACGTCAGGGTTTTAATGGGAGAAAACTATTATACTCATGAAATAGAGAGCTCAAATTGTCTTGTATTTAATATATGTTTGGCGTTATAAGGTTAAGTCTAATTTTGAGTTGAGTAAATTTATATATTTGCACTTTTTTTTTTTTAGCACTTTTTTTTATTTTAACATGACTTAATTTAATAAATCTTGTTTGACCCAAAAGCAACTTGCATAATTACAGTGTTTCTAAGAAATTTATTTCTCTTCATATTTTTTACATGTTTAAGCATTTTCTTTTTTTGTACCAAAAACAAATGATTGTTCTCATAGTGATTTCAATTATTAACAAATTAATCATGATTAAAGAGAGAAAGTTCTCGTCTCAAGTTGTAGTCTCCTCCATCTTGCATGCAGGCCTTAAAGACCCAGATGCAAAGTCGGATGCGAGTGCTCCAGGCAGCCCCAGCAGGGCAGAGCTCTACCAGCAGCAGGTTCTGTCGGAGCGCGCACGCGTCCATGGCCGCCGCTCCTCCCTCTTCCTATCCGTAGAGGGTGCCGTTTCCGACAACCAGGCGCCGCCTCTCCTGACTCAGAGTCACTCCATGGACGACCTGGGCGAGCTTCCACCTCCCGCGCCTGTCCTTTCACCCTCACCTACCCCGCACACCTTCCTCCACCCGCTTACCGGCAAACCTCTGGGTAAGAGTTATTATTAGTGCTGGATATCGATTCAAATGTCCTCAATTGATTCGATTTTAAAAATATTCTGATTTGATTCTATTCACTTAGATATTGATTAATTATAGAACATCAATCAATTATTTATAAATAAGGACATGATAAAAAATAAAATAAAAAAAAACTCCACAAACATTATTCCAATTTCAATTTTGCCAAGGCAGTAACTGGTTAAATTATTTATTTATTAATGAAAGTAACACGTGCTATAATCACTTAAAGGTATACTTGACTCTTTCAACAATTTTCAGCAGTGAAAAGTTAATATTTTGTCCAGAATTAATTTGATAACTTCATTATTTTTTAGGTAGCGGCTAATCATGGCTCACCTGTTTTCTGGGTTTGATCAGTAAACTGAGCCACGATTGGTCGTTACCTACTTCCTCAGCACAGGTGATGTCATCATCAGTCGACAGCAAGTAGAAAAATTACGTTTTAAAGGTACTAATTATACATGAAAAATAATGAAGTTCAATCATATTTAGAGATAGACCGATAATCGGTCGGGCCGATAATCGGGGCCGATATTTGACATATTGGTACATATCGGTATCGGTCTGTTTTATTAATCTGACGGCCGATATGAGCGATCCATTTAAAACTCCGTCTTTTCGCTTCGAATGCAGCCCAGAGCGTCTCTGTCTGTTATGGAGTCCAACTCCAGCAATGTAACGCCCATAGCAGCATTTGATTGGTTAGCCGTGCAAGAGCCAGAACCAATCAGTAGTGTATGCCTGTATCACAGTAGCCGGTCACACACGCACCCACGGACACAATGCGACAGACACATGCTTCGAAGGTAAGTTAAAAGAGAAGAGACTCCGCCGATCGTTTCACCATGCATTGAATTATGTTGTGTATTAAATGCACTATATGAATGGAGCTGCATTGCCTTGCATTGAATCCCCGCTAGCTAACAGTGGTGTGTTCAGCTTAGCATGTAGGCTAACACCCAGTAGCTAATTCGCTACTTGAACTACTCGGGGAGGGAATCACACACATTTTCACTTAATTAAGTAAATAATGTTTGTTAGAAAGGTTCCAAATATTAACAGTTGTCATTATTATATTGTCTAGTTCCATGTTAAGAGTAGAGTAACGTCATTATATTTACCTCTCGTGACGCACACATTGCATTCTGGGTCACGTCCACTACTTGTTGCATAGCGGTTATTATGCAGTGAGATGCCACAGTGACACTAAATAGCGTTTAGTTACTTTATATTGTGTTTATTTGTCGCACTGGTTTGCCATTGTGTGCCTTAAGCTTCGACGTCGATTTGATTGACAGCTCGTTGTGCACCTCGTTAAAGTCCGCTCCGTAACAAATTAAGTGTCTCAAACACCGTTTAACTACACGAACGTGTTCTCTTCCGTATGTTTGGCATTAGTAGAGAAGTGCACTAAAGTATAGTGTGCTTATTTGCTCGTTTTGTCTCTCTTTTCACGTCATGTCTGCCGTCAGTTGGGACATTATCCTCTCAATGGATGCCACTAATATGTAACATCTACGGCCGTACACGGCTGCAATTAATGTTCAGTGATGTAATTTCGTTACGTGCATCATACTTTGAATGATGAGCTCATGTTTGGTGTGTTGTATAACTTTCTCGTGTGTTAGTAACTATTCATGTGGACAGCTAAGATAGTGCTTGTTAATGTGAATTAGCAATGTTGCAGCCCAGTTATTACTTAGACAAGTACATCTGTGCCATTAAGTGATACAGTACAGAACAGTAGTGAGAGAATAGTGTGCCCATATACACACACGTGTCTATAAGTGTAAAACACATTAAACAGCAGAAACTGGCAGCGGTCCACCGCAACAATGTCTGTTTAACCAAGTTATTCTTACTATTATTATAACCAAGTTATTTTACTCTACCTTTTTCTGCGTTGATTGGGGCATCCTAAGTGGCAGTAAACTACATGATGAAGTGTCTTTTGACAGTTCTCTTGTAGAGAGGAGTAGCATGATATTGCTGTTCTCGATTTAAGATCCTCAGCTTATCAAAACTGTCTATATGGTAACAATAACAATAATCATAATAAGGTCTACAAGAACTGTATGGTGTTCAGGGATGAATAGTTTTTCTCATGGAATTTTTTTATTTATTTTTGCTGTAGTAATAAGTAATGCCACAGCTGATGCACATTTTGAATGACAGGGTTCCTCCTATTACTTCAAAATATAAAAATATAACATTTATAGAATAAAACTACAAGTATCCCAAATGCTATAAAAGGTAATGTCACATTGGCCCCCACATTTAACTCCCCCCGCCACCAACGTCTTATTGCAGATAGAAGGATGTAAAATGAAAAGTGTAGTGTGAGAATCCATTGTAAAGAACGGTTAGGGTTTGCATTATTCAAAAATTTGGTGCCAACATTTTAACTTTTACTGCAAATGAATATCGGCTTCAAATATCGGTTATCTGCCTCCTTGACTACCGATAATCGGAATCGGTATCGGCCCTGAAAAAAGCATATCGGTCTATCTCTAATCATATTAACTGTAGACAAAATATTAACTTTTTACTGCTAAAAATGACTCAATGAGTCAAGTATCTCTTTAAGTGTTACACACTTAAGTGTTAAGTGTTACAGTGTTGATTGACATCAACATGGTTGAGATTAAAATGTTTTCATAATTCTAATTCAATGATCGTAAATGTAAATTAAAAGAGTTGTGAATTGTCATAAAGTGCAATAAGTCAGGTCTTTCATAAATGTAAGACAATAAATTCACGTAAACAGTACATTTCAAGAAAACAGTAAAATACAAAAAAAAATAGGCCTTTAGAATTCTATTTTGTTGTTTGTTTATGAGGAAAAAAAAGAGGTTAAAATAATCAATTTATGTTTTTATTCATCTATATAAAAGGAAAGTCGATTCAATATTGATTTTTTTAATCCCCGCCTTAAGAGTTATGATGTTGATTGTCGCTGTAGCACGGTCCAACATTTGTCCCCCTCCTCAGATCCTTCGTCTCCACTCGCCCTGGCTCTGGCCGCACGCGAACGAGCTCTTACTGCCCGCACGCCGAGCCCCGAACCGCGACCCAAACACGCCTCGGCCTCCACCACCCCCATCCCCACCCCGGCGGCCAGCCCGGAGGGCCGGCATAAGCGCACCCCGATCCCCACCCCGCAGAGCAGCCCTGAGCCCCGCTCCAAGCGCACCACCCCGCAGACCAGCCCTGAGCAGCGGAGCAAGCGCACCACCCCTCAGAGCAGCCCGGAGCTGCGCCACAAGCGCATAACTCCGCCTCTCTTCCCTGACGGACAGGTGGAGCGTCCCGAAGCGGAGGGCGGAGTAACGTCGCCCGCGGGGCCGTCCCCCGAGCGCTGGAGACCCGTCCCGCTGGCCAACCTGGCCAATGAGAGCCACTCGGCTATGATTGACAGACGTAGAAGCCTGACCATTGGGAGCTCAGAGGAAGAGGGTGGGGCCTATACGGTCACCCTACCGCCTGCGTTGTTGTCATCCAGTGATGAGGAGACGAGGGAGGAGCTCCGCCGGATCGGTCTGGTGACGCCGCCCCCTGGTTTTTCCGCCCTTGTGTCCCCCCTCGCCGCGACCCCGCGGCGAGTGGGCGAGGGCGACACGGGCGAGGACGATGAGGAGCCTCGTGACGGCTCACTGCCACCTTCCATCACCTTGGCCTCTCCCCCGGCCCCGCCATCCCCCTCTTCGCCGCCAGCAGGCCACCCCTCCTCTGCCCTCAAACCCCGCCTCCGCTCGCCCATTGGCCGCGGCCGCTCGGCCCTCAGGGACCCCCTGCTCAAGCAGTCGTCCGACAGCGAGCTGCTTCCGTCCTCGCCCGCCTGCCCGGCCGCTGCTCGCCAGCCGCGCTACCTCTTCCAGCGCCGCTCCAAGTTGTGGGGGGGTGGCGAGGAGGAAGGCCGGCCCGCCGCGCTTGGCGGTCAAGGGTCCGCCTCGGCACTGGAGCTGAGCGGCAGGGCCGAATCGGGCTTGGACCTCGCCAACAGACTCCACCTCCTCAACAAAGATAGCCACTCCCTGGGGGAGGAGCCCAGCCCTCTCGATCCCGGTCGCAGGTCCCCAGTAGGTGGGGCCAGGTACGTTACCTTTGTGTCTGGCTCTGTAAATGTCTGTGTGTACCTGTGGATGTGGATGTGGATGTGGATGTGGATGTGGATGTGGATGTTTATGTGTACGCAAGTTTGTGCCTACCAGGGTGCGAGGTTGAGGTGTGCGTGTGCACTGTAACAAAAGTGTGGTTTATGTTTTTGCAGATGTGTGGACAGTGGAGAGAGAAAATCGTAGGTTTTTATCTCTGGTAAACATTTCTTGTTATCACTATAACATGCTAACATCTGCTAACCAGTACTATATAGTATCAGTCAGTATATATGATTGGGGTTTCAAAATTAGTGTGTTAATTTAAAGTTCATTTAAATTTTCCTTTTAATGCCACTAATTTTTTTAATACACAATTAATGACCGCCACGTACTTGGAAAGCATGTACTGGGGGAATTCCAGTTGTAACACAGCAGACATGTCTACATCAAAATTTAGCAGTCATAAATGTAATAGTAATGCATATATTTGTGGGCACTGGGTTCAAGTTGTATTTTACAATTTTAAAAATGTGCAGAATTTTACAAGTTACTTCATGTTAAAGATTAGATAGCTCTTAATATGAAAAAAAAAAATACACTGAGCTGTCACCAATGACTTACAAATGCAATTATGCCATCTAGTGTCCCAAAAAGTGACCTCAATACAAATCAACATCACACTCGTTTTTTTACAGTACATCTTTTTAATTTTAACTCAATTTTATGAATTATTCTGAAATTATTGTATCATTGATAAAAAGATGCAGCCATATTCCTGTTAGTTTAATTTTGTTTGCACTTATGTGAACAAGAATATGAAAACGTAATTTTTTTTAGAGTTAATTAGAACAGAAGCAAAATGTGCGATTAATCATGAGTTAACTATTGAAGTCATGCGATTAATTACGATTAAAAATGTTAATGTCCTGACACTCCTAATAAATAATAACAATAATAATAATAATAATAATAATAATAATAACAATAATAATAATAATAATAATAATAATAACAATAATAATAATGCATCAGATGTTTATAGCGCTTTTCAGGAGACTCAAAGACACTTCACAATGGATACATTATTCATGCGCTCACGCATTCACACTGCGGTAGCGGTAAACTAGCCACAGCCGCCCTGGGGCAGACTGACGGAAGCGTGGCTGCCAGTGTCTGACCACCACCAAACATTCGCACCATCCCATACATCAGCGCGAGTGGCACTGGAGGCAATATTTGTGAAGTGTCTCAGCCAAGGACACGAAGAACTGACTGACGTTTACCATCCGGCACGCCAAAGCTGCTTCCCTTCTCTTGACGTTGTTGATTTTCCTGCTTTTGCTGAATACGTTTTACTCTACTAACTAGCACTGTAGCATTTTAAAGAGACAGTCTAACCTCCGAAATTGTTCCGCTTATAGTTAACAACAAATCCTAAGCAATTCTGGCAACGAGTGCTATCAAGTCGTCGGACGTGGAACGCCTTCACTCTCAGGCTAATGTGTGTCATGCTGAGATGCAAACACCTGCTTGATGCGAACGCACTAAGATGCTAACAGTTACGTGATGTCGCAGGTTGTTTTCCAGTCTGGGCGAGCTGCACACCATCTCCCAGCGAGGATACGGCGCCACGTACACGGTGCGCCCGGGAAGTCGTTACCCCGTCACCCGCCGCAGCCCCTCCCCTTCCCCCTCCCCGTCCCCCTCCGACAGACCGCCGGGCCTGGGCTCTTCCCCCTCTCCCTGCTCGGAGCGCCCGGACCTGAGCTCGGGCCGCGGTCTGACCATCCTCAAGTCGTCCAGCTTAAGCCTGCCGTCGGAACCCAAGGAGGTCCGCTTCGTCATGCGCAGCGCCAGCGCTCGAACCCGGTCCCGCTCGCCCTCGCCCTCCCCGCACGCTTCCCCGTGCCCATCGCCCGTCCTCAGCGGCCCCCTGCTTGCGCTCCGGCCCTGGAGGCAGCGCCCGCTCAGCTTGTGGAACAAGTACGACGTGGGCGACTGGCTGGAGAGCGTCGGGCTGGCCGAGCATCGCCAGCGCTTCCAAGAGCACGAGATCGAAGGTTCGCACCTTCCCGCCCTTACCAAGGACGACTACGTGGAGCTGGGCGTCACCCGGCTGGGCCACCGCATCAACATCGAGCGGGCCCTCAGGCAACTGTTGGATGCCGCCACTTGACCACTGTCACCACCATAGGTCTACTATTTTGAGTCAACTCAGCTCTTTGATCACCAAGTGGGCGTGACATCCTTTCCGTCACAACCGTCGATTAGTGGTGATCAATTATCTTGATTGATGGTTGTGATTGAAAGTGTTTTTGATCACATTCGTTCATCAGGTCTGTGAATCGAGTCCATCAATCCATCAAGTCCATCACATCCGTCTGTCATGTGTGTTGATGAAGTCCATGCATTACGTCATCCTTCATGTCTGTCCATCAACATCATCATCATCATCATCATCATCATCATCATCATCATCATCATCCATCAGGTCCGTCCTTCAAGTCCATCCTTCACATCCGTCGACCAGTCGCTCATCGACGTTCAGCAAGTAAGTCACAAATCAATCGATTGTTTTTAACCGCAATGCTAACGTATTAGTTTAGCTCAGCCTGTGTAGGCGATCAAAGAGCTGATTTGATCTTTTTTTTTTCCCCTCCAATGATTATTATATATCCTGAACAATATTATTAGTCTTGATTTTGAATATTTCTGAATATAATGGACTCTATGCACGCAAGCACTTCGGCGTTGGTTGTTGGGTGGCATGTGAAAGTCCCTTTAAAGTGAAAAGGAAAGTGTCGTGTAAAATTGATGCGCCACAGTAAAGAGTGGTGTTAAAAGTACTGCCAAATTAAAATGGCTGAAAAAAAAAAGATTCAAAATGGTGAAAAGTCAAGCCGTTGTCTCATCTTTCAAATGCGCTGAAATCAAATGTCACTATTTACACCTGGAAAAATGTATGCTACTTTGATTAGCCTCTTCCTATGCTAACATGTTTGAACCGCGAAAATATGGTAGCTGGAGTAGAATCCCACCAGAACATCACAGGGCTTTTCCACAACGTGACAACGGGGTGCTCTAAAGTGGTCACGCCAGTTTGAGTCGTCGGTCCTCACACTGCCTGTTAGTGCGCGCACTCATGGTGAACAATGCGACACTCTAAAGCAACTATGTCAGCCTAAATTCACTGGCTGTTACATCAGCATTTTTTTTCTTGGCCGACAACGAGGCATTCTTCCCGAAGAGAAGATATCTCCACAACTGAGTATAGCATTGTTCTCAGTTTTTGTATGTTTCCAGCACACAAAACCTATTTATTAATGTATTTAGAAGGAAATCTGTGAATTCACTTGACAAATGCCGTCCGACCTTTCCACCGAAAATTGCCGTGCATAAAGTTCATTATCCTCGTTTAGATTTTATGAGCAATGATGTGCTAGTGTTGACATTATTCTACTTTCACCTTTTCCTTTGACAATGAGTTGAATGCCCTCGTCACCATGGCGACGTGCTGGAGTTCTTGATGACTTGTCAACCAGTGTGCGTGCGTGTGGGTGTGTGTGGGGGTGTGTGTGTGCGTGCGTGGGGGTGTGTGTGTGTGCGTGATACGTGTTGATTGGATATGGTGCTACATGTTGGAAGCCATCTGTACAGGAAGTAACTTCATCATCCTTAAACCAATTGCAGCAAATCAATCAAATCAATCAAAACGAGAAAAAAAAAAATCAACCATTCGGGCATCAAGGTCGTTCGAGGAGTTTCCACTCTGCCATGAGGTTGTTGGGTTTTGTTTTGTTCTTTTTTTGTTTTGTTTTTTACCTCGCCATACGTGGAAATTTCTGGAACATTTTCTTCTAGCATTCTGGTCACGCCAGTTATAAGGACTCAGTGCATACGTAAAGTATTTCACAGTGATAAACATTCACATGAAAAACATGAAAGTTAGTCAGTTATTCACATATTCAGTGAGTCTTTTTTTTTAATTATTATTATTATTGTGATTCCTGACTTAAATTTATTTATAATGATATATGAATAACTTCCAGATGCACTGCATTGCATTATCACCTTTTAGTATTATTTTTACAACGATGCTAACTAGCGTGTGAGCCACTTTTTCCACGCACACATTCAAAATGACACAAGCTAGCTTAGCTTATTTTAGCATAGCGTAGCACACGGACGCACCGGTTCAGTGACACACTTGAGTGTTGTTTACTGTTAGCACACCAGCTAACATGCTAACGGGCGCTAAGCTAATGTAAAGATTAGGATGTAGACTGACGATAGAAAATGTAGCTAAATAGTTATTCCTAAGTCATTAATAAGCAATAGACTGCTGGTGATGATGAAGTCCTCATATATCATCAAATTATCTCATGTAAGCGTATTAATCAATTGATTGAGTGATCGATTATTGGATGGCTTTGATGTTTCTTTGTGCTCTTTTTTTTCTTTCTTTCCTTTTCACACGCACACCAAACATGTTACATTTCTAATAAAGGCTCATTTATTACTACAAACTCCCACCCCTGACCTGTTAATGGCACACCCGCTGTAACAAAACAAAACGTGAGGTGGAAAAAAAAAAGTGTAACGAGAAGTCGTTGAACCTGAATCGTGAGTTTGATCGTTAACTTTGCTTGGAATTTGCACAAAGCAAAAATATTGTGAAGGAGAAGGGAAAGCATGTACAGTAAAAGACGATTCACAATATATATAAAAAAAAATCTGACCACAAACTCTACTCATTATCAAGTCAATGAAATAGAACACCTTTTTTTTTAAACAATGTTATAGAAAGCTGTAATCCAGACCTCAAATTGAGATTTAAACTTTTTTTCCCCCTCTCTCTCTTGCCCCAACTGACTACTGAGCAAAGAAATAATCTCATAGCTAATCTCTCAGGAAACCATATTAGTTCTGCTATTGCACATTGTACTGCCTTCTGGTAGAAGGGAAAATGCATGCTGATTAATATTAATAGTTAAAGCCTAATTTATGCCTCCACGTTTGCTCTCGAGTCGATGAGCGCCGTCGATCACATGATCGACGCGAGCCATGAATTTTAAGTGCTGCGTCGCTCGTGGCCGGCCGACGTGCACACGTCGCCAATCCTTGGACGCACGTTGGTGGCGGGGCGTCGCTCGCTTCTGATTGGTCCGTTCGATGGCGTTTTTTCTTTTTTTTCTCTCTCTCTCTCTCCCCGCCCCCTGCCCAGATAGTTTCCGTGAAGGCAACTGGCGGCGCAAATCGACTTCCCTGCTCGGAGACCACGGCTTTGCATGTGGATATGTGCCTGGGACGAGAGGCGGAAAACAACAATAAAATTTTTTTTTTAAAAACTGTTCGCTAAGCGCACGGCTGTTGTGTTTTGGCGAGTTTACGGCCGACACCGGTGCAAATTGGCAATAATTAATTGCCACGGTGATGAACTTACTCTCCCCCCGGCTTTGTTTCGTGTTTCTGAATTAAATTGAACTTCCTGAATCCGTCATAAAATGCAGAAGAATCGCCACTCTGTGGCGGCCCAGCCATAGTGACAGCGGGACTTGGTGTGAAACTCCAGCAGACACCGATGTGTATTGCGCACAAGTCGGAAGGCAAACGCACGAGCGGAGCTCCAACGTGACGCCTCGACGCGAGCCTCTCGCAGAAGCATACTGAGGCCTTAAGGCCTCAGTATACTTCTGCTTGAGGCTCACGGCGGAGCTCCGCTCCTGCGTTTGCCTTCCAACTGGTGTGCAATACACATCACAATACACATCGGTGCCGCTGTCGCTACGGCTGGGACGCCACAGGGTGGAGATTCCTCTGCATTTTATGACAAATTCAGGAAGTTCAATTTAATTCAGAATCACGAAACAAAGCCGGGGGGGGATTAAGTTCATCTCCGTGGCAATTATTTATTGCCAATTTGCACTGGTCTCGGCCGTAAACTCGCCAAAACACAACAGCCACGCGCTTAGCGAACAGTTTTTTTTTTTTTTTTTTTTAAGTTGTTGTTGTTGTTGTTGTTTTCCGCCTCTTGTACCAGGGACATATCAACATGCACAGCCGTCGTCTCTGAGCAGGAAGTCGATTTGCGCCGCCAAACAGTTGCCTTCACGGAAACTATCTGGCCGGGGGCGGGGAGAGAGAAAAAAAAAGAAAAAAAAAAAGCAGACTACGCCATCGAACGGACCAATCACGAGCGAGCTACGCCCCGCCATCTACGGCGTGCAAGGATTGGTGACGTGTGCACCGCAGCCGGCCACGAGCTACGCGGCACTTAAAATTGGCTCGCGTAGAATATGCGATCTACGCCGGTCATTAACGCGAGAGCAAACGCAGAGGCATAATGAGGCCTCAGTATACTTCCGCTTGAGGCTCACGCGGAGACGTTACGGCGGAGCTCCTCCGCTCGCTTCCAACTTGTGCGCAATACACATCACAATACACATCGGTGTCTGCTTTGGTTTCACTCCAAGTCGGGCTGTTGCTACGGCTGGGACGCCACAGAGTGGGGATTCCTCTGCATTTTATGACGAATTCAGGAAGTTCAATTTAATTCAAAAACACGAAACAAAGCCGGGGGGAGAGTCGGCTCATCACCGTGGCAATTATTTATTGCCAATTTGCACCGGTGTCGGCCGTGAACTCGCCAAAACACAACAGCCACGCGCTTAGCCAACAGTTTTTTGTTTGTTTTGTTTTTCTTTTTCCGCATCTCGTTCCAGGCACATATCCTTATGCACAGCCGTGGTCTCCGAGCAGGAAGTCGATTTGCGCCTAAACAGTTGCCTTCATGGAAACTATCTGGGCTAGGGGGTGGTGAGAGAAAAAAAAAAAAAAAAAAAAAAGTTGAGTACGTCATAGAACGGACCAATCACGAGTGAGCTACGCACCGCCATCTACGGCGTGCAAGGATTGGCGACGTGCGCACCGCAGCCAGCCACGAGCTACGCGGCACTGTCAAGGCTCTATCGGTGATCTTGCACGATCGGTGACGCGCATGCGCAGTAGATCGGCCGCTAACTACTAGAGGTGTGCAAAATTTCCGATTCTTAGATTATTCACGATTCGGCCGTGGAACAATCGAGAACGATTCACAAACGACCAAATTCCGATTATATAAATATGCCAAGGGAAGCGAAACTAAAGTGAACCGGAGCGAAAAGTACGCGGAACTGAAACGTAGTAGCGCGCGCGGTCTTCGGGACGCTTTTGGGACGGACCCGCCTCGAGATTCAAAACAACAACAAGCATGGCTGAGCTGACCAACCCACCTCTTCGTGAGATCAGACCTGCTCCGAAAAGGCAAACAACTTCAGGCGGAAGTATCAGCTAGCTGGCTGCAGTGCGTCGGTTAGCGTTCTACAGGGCGCCGCGCAGTGATACGAACGAACGAACAGAAAAGTAGTGGCTGGCGGTAATGGCGTCTGACTTTATTCAGAAAAGAGTATTGTGGTGGAAATGTATCACGCTTTTGAAAACAAATAGTTTTTAGAAGAAAAACGCTTTATTTCCGAGACCCCAGCCAGCTTGGTGGACTATTTTCCTCTCGTCCAACGCCGAAGTCAGTGCTGATCGCACACACGGGAGGTGAGGATCAAATTGAGATTCATGTTAAAAAACCCGAACGATCCCATTAATGTTTACACGTTCATGTTTACACAAGTTAAAAAGCAGAAAAGCACGAGTTTTTTTTTTTTTTGTACCTCTGAGAAACTTTAATGTTTACATGTTCATCTTTACACAACTTAAAAAGCAGGAAAGCACTGTTTTTTTTTTTTTTAGGCATTTGTATTGAAGTAGTAGTTCACATTGTCTTTCATTTATACCTCAGTGCACTTTTGAGTGGATAAAAATAATATATTTTTGCTCGGTGCTATGTTTTATTCTGTTGAAGACTGAATATACTTAAAAGCTGTTGTTACAGAATGAGGACTTGAGTATTTTATTTACTGTTTTGACCTGTTAACTTGATACTGAAATAGTAGTTTATTTAGGCCTGAGAGGACTTTTGTACTATTTTTGTAACTAATGTACGAAACATTAAAAGCACCAAAATACATTGTTTTTTTTCTGCTGCCTGGGGGGGAATCAATAATCGTTTTATAATCGAATCGTAGCCTCTGAATCGTAATCGCAATCGAATCGTGAGGTGCCCCAAGATTCCCACCTCTACTAACTACGGCATACACACTAGAACAAAATACCTTTATATGCCTATCACGTTCGTAAAAACATGATACAAAATTCAAAACAACTTATTGCTTGATGCATTAAAAATAAACTATTTTAATTCTATACGTTTTAAAGACTAGCACGTCCGCCTCCCAGTTCTGAGGACTCCGGTTCAAGTCCAGGCTCCGGACTATATTATTATTATAATTATTATATATTACCTAAATTATAACAATGAAGACTCACTAGGAATAAATGGGATCAAAAGTAAAACGTTCGTCTTTAAATCCTGTAGAATTAAAATAGTTTCTTTATAATGCATCAAGAAATAAGTTGTTTTGAATTTTGTATCATGTTTTTACGAACATGATAGACTTACACAGGTATTTTGATCTAATGTGTATGCCATAGTTAGAGGCCGATCTTCTGCGAATGCGCGTTACCGATCGTGCAAGATCACCGACAGAAGTCTTGACAGGCACTTAAAATTCATGGCTCGCGTCGATCATGTGATCTACGCCGGTCATTAACGTGAGAGCAAACTATAGGCATAAATCAGGCTTAAGTGGTTCAGCCGGCCGGCGAGGCTTCACACGTTCACATCATTTCAGAAATGATGCGCGCCAAGGTACAAGCTTCGTGGAAACGCCCCTCCCATTACTCAACACAAGTTTCGGAGCCTCGGCCCATTTCGTCCCATCACTATCTGTAAGTATATTATTCTGAGGAGTCTTGGCCTGCAATGTGTTATTGAATCGGACGTTTATTTTTTTTAATATATTTTTTTTGTGTGACATACGTTACTAGGCGCTAATTAGCATAGCGTTTCGATGGTAACACCCATGTAAACTAGCATTATGCTAACAGCTATTAACGGTTCCGTTTTGTAGGATTTGCAGCTACATTTAGTTGTAGTAGTAGTAGTGATCGCTTGGCCACTTCGATGGCCGTTGTGACCAGTCGTCTGAAGTTGTCTTGATCCTGGGCTCAAAGCAGAAGGTTGGAAAGAGGACAGGTGGCAGCAGTGAGTCTTGGGCGTCCTGGGGGGGCGGCGCCAGCCACGAGGAGGAGAGAGGGATGCATCAGCGAGGAGTTGTTTTGCGGTATTGAGTCATCAAGGCGGGCCACGTGACCGAGCAGATGAAGTCGCCGCCTCTTGATGAGGGATTTTTTTTTTTTTTTTTTTTTTTTATTGTATAATTTTAAGTTAAGTTATACAAAGAACTTACTCCGGTCTCCTCCCACATTCCAAAGACATGCATGGCAGGTTAATTGGGCGCTCCGAATTGTCCCTAGGTGTGCTTGTGTGCCTGGATGGTTGTTCATCTCTGTGTGCCCTGCGATTGGCTGGCAACCAGTCCAGGGTGTCCCCCTCCTGCTGCCCAGAGCCAGCTGAGATATGCGCCAGCTCCCCCCGCGACCCTTGTGAGGAATAAGCGGTCAAGAAAATGGATGGATATACAAAGAACTTGAGAACACTACACACACACACACACACACACACACACCCACACACACACACACACATCCTTGTACATATATCTTTGTGGGGACATCCATTGACATAATGCATTTCCTAGAGCCTTACCCTAACCGCAACCATCAAAAATGATTGCCTAAACCTAACCCTTACCCTAACCCCAACCATAACCCAATTCAAACCTAAACTCTAAAACCAAGTCTTGACCTTCAAAAAGAGGTCTTGCAAAGTGAGGACCGGCCAAAATGTCCTCACTTCACAAAAATGTCCTCATTCTGTTGGATAAAGACGTATTTTGGTCCTCACTATGTATTATGTACAAGAACACACACACACACACGTTATTAATACAAAAAAACAAATACGCCAGGGGGATACTTAAGTAAAACATTTAAAAAAAAAAAGAGCATAAAACCACAGTTCTCATAGCTTTCTTGTTTGTAGAGCTCAACATTGTATTAATGTATTCTTTGGTTTCCAATCCAAAATTAAAAACATTGTCTTGAATGACTAACTTTGGATTTGTGTATATGAAATTTAGCCAAAATAATTATCAAGTTAATCATAAACATTTTTTTGTTTAGTTCACTACCTCTTGATGAGGGTGGAGACCGGTATTGGGTTTCCTGCCCTGGCGTAAATAGTCTCGTTGCGGACGAAATCGTACCAGCGGACGCGCAGAATATTCTGCAAGCAACACCTGTGGAATGCGTCTAGGCGGCCGAGAGCGTCCATGTTTCGCTGGCGTAGAGTAGGACCACAAGAAACCTGTTAGAGTAATGACCTCTGATCCCAAAATACGAGAGGAATAGAAGTGAAATGTAGTCATTTTAGACCTAACTGAAAAAATATTGAGCCGTATCTCATCCAAAAGAATGGAGAAATGAATTACTACCAGAAATGATTAGCCTCGATCGGACAGTTTCTGATGCTAAGCTTAGCTTATAGACGCAGGGACATTTTAAGCTCAAGCGTTGGCTCAAGTCGAGTCTGATGTGTGTGCGTGTGTGTGTGAGAGAGAGAGAGAGATTGTGTGTGGTGGTTTGTGTGTAGTGGGAGTGTGTGACTCTACAAACTCGTCCGCCGGAGGCGCGAACTCGTTAATGAGGGGGATGCTCACATACAACACAATCGTCACTCATTAAAAGGATATTCAGGTCATTTTTTGTTTTGTTTAGTTTTTTTACGTAATGCGAATGAGGATCGTGATTGAAAATCAAAAGAGAGATAAGAGAGAAGTTGCTGAATTTGAACTGTGAGTTGATTGCACTTGACCAGGCCCCTTCCGCTGCCATTGGCCGACTGACTGACGACCTTACATGTAGTTCAGGGTTCGCCGCTCACAAATCAACATCTGTGCTCTGTTGTCGAGGGGAAAAACAAATCATAAATTTCGGGTGAGTACTGTTATTACGCTTGTTTTTTTTTTTTTTTTTTTTTTTTTATATTTAAATGGGATCGTTGACATCATTTTTGCTTATGCTGCCTGCTGGGATAAACAACTGCGAAGCCAAGCCATTTATTTATTTTTGCATCTCTTTCCATCTTTAGACAAACATCTTAATGATTGCTGTACAGTTGAGTTTGATGTGCGTGTAACTGTGTGTCCACGCCAGGTGGCCATGTTGTCCATTCCGGACCTGATCAAGAAGAAGCGGGACGGCGGAACGCTGAGTGATGGTGACATTAAAACCTTTGTGAAGTCGCTGAGCTGCGGAAGTATCCAGGACTGCCAAACAGGTCACAAACATGCCCTTTAGACATTTATTGTTTTTTATATATCACAATTCAATTTGATTTGGATTCTTTCAGTCACAATTAAATTTTGTCATGACTGAGTCATGCCAGGGTTATGTTTTGGGTCATGCCAGGGTTATGTTTGGGTCATGCAAGGATTATGTTTGGGTCATGGCTGTGCTTTGTTTGGGGTCTGATGCAATCAGCATGTAACAGCAACTAGTTTCAACTGGTAATACGCTATTTGATGTCAGAAGCTATTTGATGTCAGGAATCTTTCATCTTTTTATCTAGTCAACAGCCAATCAGATAATTCCATGTCAGTACTGTTACCCACATGTCTAGCCACAACCAATCAGATCGATTCACTGTCTATATAAGCTGTCTGAGAAGTGCGTGTTTATTACCTCAGACGCCTCTGTGCACCGCCCCCCCCCCCCCCCCCCCCCCCAAGTTAGCTTAGCGTGACGTGATTCTTGATACATTCTCGTTGTTTCTCGTCTAGTCTAGTTTGTTCTACGCCTCTCGATGTTATGCGAATAAAGTGTTAAACTCTTATTTGTGTCTTGCGCTTTTGGGGTCCAACCTCAGCACATAACAAATTTGATTCTGATTCCTTTCTGTTATGATTGTTTCGATTTAATTCGATTTGGATTCTTAATGATGCGGGCGGGTCCATTCAATTTCAATTCTGCTGGTTACGATTCAATCCATTCTGATTCCGACTCCCCTGCTATCGATTCATTGCTATTTGTCATCTTCCCTTAGGCGCCATGCTGATGGCCATCTGGCAGCAGGGCATGGACGTTCACGAGACTGCGACACTGACCAAAGAGATGATGCTGTCGGGGGAAATTATGTCATGGCCCCGAGAGTGGGCGGGGCTTGTGGTGGACAAGCACTCCACGGGCGGTGTGGGCGACAAAGTCAGCCTGGTGTTGGCGCCCGCGCTTGCCGCCTGCGGCTGCAAGGTGAATCAGTGCTGACTTTTCCGCTCATTCCAAAATGGATGAAATGTATTTCTTTAATGGTTTCTGGCCAGGTACCCATGATCAGTGGGCGGGGCCTGGCCCACACCGGCGGAACACTGGACAAACTGGAGTCCATTCCTGGTTTTAGCATCCACCAATCGGCTGAGCAGGTACCGTCATCAAGTCATGCTGAATGTTTGAGAATTTCATATTTTGATTTTCAATTTTGAGTCATTGATTTTTTTATTTATTTTTTTTACACTGTTTGGAAATCTTTGCATTATTATTAAGATGATGATTTTTTTTTATGCCTCGTTATTTTATTTATTTCTTTAATGAATTATCTATAATGAAGTATGAATTATTTTTACACTGAATTCATGTTAACTATAAAGAACAACTATGTGCAACAAATGTGATGGTTGTGAAAAGTTTTAGTGCCATCTGAATTTCAATTTCCAATTTTTGCATGTCCAATTTCTTCTTTTATTACAAATGTATTTTATTTATTATTTATTTATTATAATTTATTTTATTCATTATTAATTAATTTATTTGTCTTTACTCTCATTTTTTTGCGATTACATTACTTAAGCAGAAATATTTTTAAGGAATTTACACAAAATAATTTTACATCCAAACCTATTTATTTATTTAGAAAATTTATTTTTATTTGGTTTCACAGATCCAAATCAACAATGAGTAAACCTTTCACGTAATGTTACACATCACAATTCTCTCAATTACCTGAACAGGTATTCACCCCTCCAATAAATTCAGATTAAACAGGGATTTCCGCAAAGTTTTGCACTTGACTCTTTGTCAGGTGCGAGCCATCCTGAGCAGCGTAGGCTGTTGTATCGTGGGCCAGACGGAGACGCTGGTTCCCGCCGACCGCATCCTCTACGCCACGCGTGACATCACCGGCACCGTGGACAGCCTGCCGCTCATCACGGGTATATAGCGCCCTCGCGCTCCAACCTACCACAAAACATCCGCAATAACCGGACGCCCGCGTTGTCTTCCGCCCAGGCTCCATCATCTCCAAGAAAGGGGCCGAGTCGCTGATGGCGCTGGTTCTGGACGTCAAGTTCGGCCAGGCCGCTCTCTACAAAGACTTGCGCGGCGCCAAGGAGCTGGCGCAGCTCCTGGTGAGCCCGATTTGCTTCGATTCCATTTGGAGTACGAGTGTCTTCAGCGCCGCGCTGTTGCAGGTGAAGGCGGGCAACGAGCTGGGCATGCGCACTGGCGCCGTGCTGAGCCGCATGGACGGCGTGATCGGTCGCAGCGTGGGAAACAGCCTGGAAGTCATCGAGGCTCTCGACGTGCTCAAGGGGGGCGAACAGAAAGACCTCATGGAGCTCGTCACCACGCTCGGTAAACACACTTTTGCTATTAGTGCACGCAAATTGGTATGTACCAGTCTTCGTTCGTAAGCCTAGTTTCCCTCCCTTTGCTAACTGTAGGAATAATTGTAAATAATACGTTATCATACATTTGCTGCAATGAAGAACTGCTTCTGCTTGCAATGAAGAATGCTTTGCTCAAGACGCTGAAGAACCACAACATCTAATGCAGCAGAATGGTTCGAGCCAATCTGCTGAGGTCGCCTGTTTTCTGTTAAATTATTGCAAACTTGACCACACATGTACTTAGCAATCTTCCACTCACATGCACAACACATAGACAAACAAGTATACTGTGTTATGCCTTGCATTTGCATTTTTAGGGTTGGAAACTTTTAGGGTCGTAACTAGGGGCGTGGCCACGTGGAAACCAAATAAAAAGAGAGCGTGAGGAGAGGATTCTTCAGGGAGTGCAGGAGTGAATTGTATCAGTTAGTTCCTCTCCTCTCGGCTCGCGAGCCTTGAACTGAGTGTCTTCTCAATAGATGTCAAACAGGTAAACCTGGCACTAACTAGTCCAATTGTCTCTCTCAGGCGCCCTCCTGCTGACCATGACGGGTCTGGCGGCCGACCAGTCAGAAGGCAGACGCAAGATTTCCCAGGCTGTGAGTGGCGGACACGCTCTGCTCAAGTTCCAGGGCATGATGGAGGCTCAGGGCGTCGCCAAGGAGACGGCGAGGGCGCTTTGCAGCGCCCACACTGATTACTTCAAGATTCTGAGGAAAGCTAAGCATCAACTTGACTTGACCGCCAGCCGTGATGGTAGAAACTTCAATTCAACCGAGCTTCTATTTTTCCACGTTTTCTTCTTGATTTTACATCCTAACCCTAAAATAGATTCATTTAATGTTTTGGGCATATTGTTAATATTATTGATTGCGTTTTAGGTGTGCTGGTGGACGTGGATGGTCTGATTTTAGCGGAAGTGCTTCATAAATTGGGTGCGGGGCGTTCCAAGGCTGGACAGCCTGTTAATCACAGTGTGGGGGCGGAGCTATTGCGCTCTCTTGGCCAGAAAATCACCAAAGGTGGGCTTCCGACTGCTGCCTTCAGACTCACGAAAAGAAGCTTTCGGCTTCAGTCTCAGTCAACGTGAAGGATTATTTTATTTTTATTTTCAGGCACTGCCTGGCTGCGAGTCCACTACGAGGAGCCGG
Organism: Festucalex cinctus; assembly: GCF_051991245.1. Classification (NCBI taxonomy): domain Eukaryota; kingdom Metazoa; phylum Chordata; class Actinopteri; order Syngnathiformes; family Syngnathidae; genus Festucalex; species Festucalex cinctus. The sequence continues at coordinate 9,446,862 of NC_135426.1, forward strand.
CGCCCAGTCCGGACCAGATCGAACGACTGCAGAGCGCTCTCGTCCTGGGATCGCTCGCCGATTGGCAAAGGCAAAGTTTGGTGCAAGAAGTGATACTTCCGGTTTGATGTGCCGCATTCAAACGGATTTAAGGTCTACTTGTTGCCATGGTAACTCTTCAAAACAACAGAATGGGCTGGGGGCAAACTTTTGTTTTTAAATCTGCCTGCTTAGGGGGGGAAAAAGGCTCAAATGTAGATTAAAAATGGTTGTTTTGGTAATTAAATCTTTTTTCTATTTATGATTAATTTATATTAACAATTTAGTAAAATTAAATTGCTAAATGTACAGTATCTTTATAATGAATTTTTACTGTAAGTTTATTTTAATGACATTTGTATTTTGAATCAAATTGTTATAAACGAACCAATAAAGTGAAAATAGTTCAGTTTTTCCTCATTTTTATTCATAATATAGTCATAAGCAAACCATTTATTTAATATACATTTAACGATGTATTGTGAACTAATTTTTACGATAAATCATACACAATTTTACACTTATTTACAAATTTAATAAGATAAAGGAATTTAAAAAAAAAGCATCTTGTCCATAATTAAACTTTATTAAAGCATTGAAAGCATAAAACATCACTTAACAGAACATGATTTCGTATAAAACAAATAATAACAATAAAACAACATGGTGGTGGTTGGAAAATTAGTGGACAACCGAGTTGAGGGGCTCGGCTCGGATGTTCCCCAGATCCAGCGTGGAGTCCGTCTCCTCGTCAATCTCGCCGATCACAGCGCTGGCCAACGCACAACAAAGTAAGATGGGGATCACAGCACACGCACGCACAAATGCACACACAACATAAACGATGACGTACACGTTGTCTCCCCGGACGATGTAAAGTCCCAGAACCACTTGCTCCACGCCCTGACCCGAGCTGAACACGCGTTCGTGACTCTCATCCAGGATCAAGTTGATGGTCTGGTCGAAGCCCTTCAATGTGCCCTTAAACGTACATTACATCATATTAGCACAATAATAATACAATCATCCACGAATGCAAAGTGGTCCCCAAAGACCGGGCGGCCGCATATGCCACTTCGGGTCGGGCCGTGACAGACTGTACAGTCCTTACCTACTATTTGTGTCTACTCGTGTCCTGAGCATTAGCAAGCACTCGTGAGAGTTAGTGTGGGTGCTTAGCTTAGTTGTAAGCCATATATTTTTAATGGTAATATAAAGATTTGCAACCATATTTAACATGTTTTGGGACATAGTATGACCTAAATTTACGATTTAAATTAAAAATACAAATATATACATTTTTCGAGGAGGGATGTAACAGCTTTAAAAACTCACCACGATCATCCTGCCGTCTGACGTCACAATGGCCACTGTACCTGAGACAACAAACACGGGGGATTAAGACATTTGAAAATTTATTTTGAACAATTTATTATTAATATTTTAATTTATCTTGCTGAGTTTTATATTTATAACTGTAAACGTGTAAGTCAAAACCTATTTGTTTTTTCTGTTTTTGAAAGAGATAGATGTATTTACAGTCCATCGCTACTTCCAAAAATAAGAAGGCTGTCAAGATCTTGATTTTGTGTTCCCATTTTGGTGTTTTTAATATTTCTTAGGCGTATCCCCCCCCTCTTTTCCTTTACTGTTATTGTGAGATTGTTGTGTATTGTCTATGATGATTATTGTTTGCTTAATATTTGCCATGTTTGGCTTTTGATTTCAATTTGTTGAATAAAGCAATAAAAAAAACCCGGGTGATTTAAAAAAACAAGCAAAAAACGCGTCATTCATTCATTCACGTGACCTGCACGCACAAATACATTTACGTCGAAGATACGTGATGACTCCAGGTGTGACAACCACGCCGCACTGGGAAATATGTTAAATACTACGTTTTAACATGATGAAACAAATATTACTAGTCACCATTTCGAATATTTTGTTCCTAAAATGAGCACAAGAAGAAGTGAACCAAAGGCGCTAGATGTTATTCATCAACAAAGCGCATGCGAACTAGCCAGCTAGTTAGCTCGTAGTAGCGTACGGTTAATGTAGCTCTCCAGCGCAGTGGACATGCTGCTCCTTCCTTGCGCTGTTGATCCAGCGGCCGGCTCGATCAATAAAAAGCTTGGATTTCTGCTCGAATGACAACAACAACAACAACAAAAAGGGCGCAAGACTAAGCGGAGCCTGTGTGAAATAGCAACAACGAAGCAAGCAACAGAAACTGCAAGAATCGGCCGCTAGGTGAGTACGTCACATCCGCTTCGGTCACGCGCGCTCGAGGCGCTACCTGTTGGAATTATTTTTATAAGAATATTGAATATAATGATAATAATGGGAACTGTACTATAAATGTAACAATAGTAGTAGTTGTGAAAAATAAAAGCCAAAAGACGCGTGCGTCACGTCACTTCCGGTTGCGTCACAAGCGTGCCAGCCTTTGAATTTGTATGAAAAAAAAATCGCACGAAAAAATAAAATAAAAAAATCGCACTTAATATAGTAAAGGTGGGCTGAGTATTTTGGACTTTTCAACTCTTAATTACACTATTAAAATTAATGTCTTAGGCAATTCATCAAATGTCCAGCATTTATGTGGAAAGTTTTCCCCAGTATGTTTTTTTTCCGCTGGTTGGTGGGCTGCTGCTGATTATTATTATTATTATTATTATTATTATTATTATTATTATTATTATGCACCTGCAACGCTGATAAAATTCCCTTTAAGTTGTCCTTATTCCATAAACAAATACTAATGGAGCTTAATGTACAAACACAAATTTACAAGTCCTCATAGATGGTTTGACAATTGTATCTTATCGTTGATTCAACTAGTTAACCAAAATGGACAACTTAATACTTATTCAGGAAATGTGCAAGAAGGAGGGAGATGTGAAAAATATTTCTTCATGTGATTTTTTTATTTTATTTTTTTACCTGTAAAAATGTAGATATTTGGTTAATGTGAGATTAAGTGTAATGGTTTGAATCAGAGGGGAAATGTTGAAACAAGTTCTTGATATGACACTGATGCTGCATTCGAGGAACGTGGGAATGCAGACGTATATCACATGGAATTTCCCATGTAAACAATGTAAACAAAGATGTCTGATTCCGATAAATTGTTTGTTGTTCCGGGTTAACACAGACAGTCCAAATCACGTTAGGTTACATAAAGTTACCATAACTGAATAGATAAATGTGTTCATAAGTGTGTAAATTATATTTTGTCATTCATGGTCTTTGTGTCTACTTGTGTCGTCATTGTCAAGTGACGTCAAATTTAAGCCGGTCGGTCCTGTGCACACTTCTCAGTTTGAAGTCGGAAAAGTCTTGACTTGTCACCTCCCTCGAATGCAGCGTGAATCCTCCTCAACAATTGACACAATAAATTCCAAAGTGTATGGTAAAGGTGTCATGAGTAGTTGGTGTTTATTGTTGCTCAGTCGTCATCCACACAAAGAAAAGGTGGAGACAGCAGGACACACAGCAGGAACATCATGCTACCAAAGTATGAAATTTGTACAAAAATACTTTACATCGTCAGTTTTCCTGAAACAAAAGACGCCGGTTCACTTGTTTACTCGTTTGTTTGGTTGGTGAAGCTACATGGAAGTCAACACTCCTTTTCCAATGGCAGTGCAATGCGCGTGTGTGTACACACACCGTGTGTGTGTGCGTGTGTGTGTATGGCTTTATGGCGCGCATTCTGAAGCCACGCCCCCAAGGCCCCTCGGCTCCTTTCCATTGGTGGATACTGCTAACGCTAACTGTTTTTCATGCTAATGAGCTAGCCCTGTGTTAGCCTTGTGCTAAGTATCTTGTTAGCCACAAGCTAGCTGTGTGCGCTTTGTTTGCTAGCCACTAGTGGCCGCTGTGCTTCAAACAGCTTAACGGCTAACCGAAGTCAAGTAGAAGAACCAGTCATACCCAAGCAATCAAAACTCGTCTCTCTCGAGCACAGAGCAGCATTTTTTTTTTTTTGGAGGCTTCTGATTGGTCTCTTATGAAAATGTCGACTTCCTAATGAGGCAAGAGCGCTAGCAGCTAAATGTTGACGTCATACACGTGTCACAACATGTTTTCTAAAATGTCTGAATGTTGTCATGGAAACGATGTTGACGACGAGGACTCAACCTTTTGTTTTCTATTTCTTTTTTTTTTTGGACATATTGTGAGGTCCAGTCGTCATGGAAACAAACAAACAAACAGAGAAAAGTGACAACAGTCAATCAAAAACACACAATTGATTAGCATAATTGATCACAGTTACTGGAGGGAGGGGGCGGGGTCATGCTCATTGGAGAACCAATCACAGTCTGGCGTCGTTTTTTTTTTTTTTTTTGATTGATTGGTTCCAGCCAATCTGCTGAGTGTGCCATCCTGCCTGCCAGCCTATTGGCTGAGGGGCAGTGAGGGGCGGGGTTGACAGGGTTCGGTGGGGAAGCCTAGCTGGCCATAGACAAGGATGCGCGCACACACGCACACTCACACACACAGTGTGGCCAGTCAACGTGTGTAAACATTAAAAAAAATATTTAAACTGCTCAGTGTCCGTCAGTGTCATCATCATAATTATTATCATTATTATTATTTTTTTTTCTTTTTTTCCCACAAACTTCCCTCCAGGAGCATTTTCATGGCACACAAGTCCGACTCGGATGCGCCAATTACAAATCCGTCCATCAGTGGTTGGTTGTCTCCGTGGCGACGGCATGCAGCCAATCGATCGGAAATAGCGACCCATTATTAGTCTTTGTGCCGCTGCTGTGCTTCTGTTGAAATTCTTCTTCCTTGTCACACCCGTAGACCACGACCCCGAGGACTGGGGAGTCCGGTTGGGGGTCCGGTTGTCTTGGGAATTGGGGATAAGGAATGTGATTGGGACCACGATTGGCCTCAGCGTCAGTTGTGAGCTCGGGACCGGGATTAAGACTAGCGTCAGTAGTGAGATTAGAATTTGGACTGGGATCAGCATCAGTAGTGGGACCTGGATTTGGTGTCAGATCAAGATCAGTAGTGCGATGGAGATGAAGATTTTAAATGGGATCAGGATCAGTAGTAGGATAAGGACTGGTTTTAGGACCAGCATCAGTAGTGAGACCAAGAATGGGACAGGTAGGGATTCATGATATGTCATGAAATTGGGATTGGAATTTGGATCAGGATTAGGGTCTGTAATACAACCTGGATTGGGATCAAATCAGGAATGGGATAAGAGGCTCCAGTGGGATCAGGATGAGGACCAGGAAGTGTGCGTGTGCTTTCAGGCTGCTTTAGCAGGTCAAGGTTCAGAGGTTGTGTGTAGCACCAAGGGGGCGTGGCCCATTCCATCCCTATACGGACGTGTTGGTGACTAGCCCCGCCCCCAGGCTCACCCCCAGTCCGTCCCCGGGTTTCTTCCACTTGATTGGTGCGTCGTCCTCGCCCGCGTCCTCGTGCGCCTCCTTCTTACCGATGGGCCGAGGGGCGTGGCTGTTGTCGGTGCCTTCCGTGTGATTGGTCAGCGGGTTGGCTGAGGAGGCGGGGTTTCGGCTGATGACCAGATCCAAGCGGTTTGACGACTCTGCGATGAGCGGAACCACCAGGCAGCAGTCGAAGTCGCGAGTGCGCACGTGGTTGATCTGAAGACGAAAAGGTGACGATTTTGCGACGCTGGCAGCAGCGCTCACATTGCATCGGCGCTTACCTGCAGGAGGCGGTCGTACGCTTGCAGGCCTCCGCGCTCTGCCGGGCCGCCGCAGCGGATGTTGTTGACGTAAACGCCGCGATCCAGGACGCCGTCTGACACGCTGAAGCCGAAGTCTTCCAAGTCGGAGGACTTTTCCAGAGTCAGCTGCAACGCGTATCAATCAAATATCAAATCAATTATATGATTGTTGATAGATTAATTGATTCTAAAACTATTCGATAGTGACAGCACGAGAAAAAAAAGTGTCGCGCGTTCACCTTGTGAAGTTCTACTGGTGTCTGGTTGAGGATGTCGTTGACTTCCTGCCTCATCTTTTTCATGGCGAAGGCTCTGCGCTGGGGGTCGGAGGGCAAGGTGTTGGAGCGCGGGGTCACCTGAGGGCGGGGGGCGGAGCGAGTCGCGTGTTACATCATAGCAGCCCGGTGTGGAGGTCAGGGGCTCGGCGGTGCTCACCTGGGGGCGAGCGCTGCTGCGTTCCTGGAAGCTGGCCTGGCGTCCCAGAGAGGTGCGAGGGGGGGCCGGGTCGTGGTTCAGGCTGAGGGTGGAGCCGGACATGATGGTGGCCTGGAGATGACCCATCATTCGTTCACGTCATCAAATGAAAAAATACATAAATAAATAAATACTATATATATATATATGTATGTGTATATATATATATATATATATATATATATATATATATATATAATATATATATATATATATATATATATATATATATATATATACACTTTTCTCTTCTGCCCCACGATTAGCGTGCTTATGTCGTCAAATAAGTGCATGTGCAAACTTCCCAGCATGCCTTACTCACAACGACATGCCAGACCACTCATAACCTGACTAATGTCCCCAATTTACAGTTAAATGTTACTAAAAGTTACTTAAGTATCACAAATTTCCCAAAAAAAATGAGCTACAAAAAATAAAAAAATACTTTAATATCAACACAATTTACTATCACAAGATCCTATTTTGAGATCAGCAGCATGCCAATAAAAATGCTCAAGTGCCACTAAATTTCATGAAAAGCAACTTGCCATTAATAATCACATAACTATCATTACTGTATATTATTTAAATATCACTGGATAACACTTATATGTCACTAAGAGATATTTTTTGGAGATGCAATTTAAATGTTGCTAAATGCCATTTAAATGTGACTACAATCCACTAAAATTTCACTAAAAATCAATTTCATGTCAGTAAAACCACCTCTATTTCACTTAAAATCACAAAAATCATTAAATATCACAAAAAGCCACTTACAGGGGAAGTCAACCCCCCCCCAAATATTTTTTTGACAATAATATATTCTATTCAGCCCCACTAGTCTAAATATGGTATTCTGGTTAATATTGTGTTAGTGGAATGAGTTATGCAGCAAAATCCAACCGTTTTTATCCATCTCAGGGGGCGGCCATTTTACCACTTGCTTTCGACTGAAGATGACATTACAGTTACGCAGGTCTCAGGCAATGACCAATCGCAGCTCACCTGTTTTCTGAAGCTGACCAATCACAGCTCATCTGTTTTCTGAAGCTGACCAATCACAGCTCAGCTGTTTTCTGAAGCTGAGCTGTGTTGATTGGTCCTTGCCTGAGCAACTGTGATGTCATTTTCAGTCGGCAGCAAGTGGCAAAATGGCCGCACCCTGAGATGGATAAAGCGGTTGCATTTTGCTTCATGTCATATTCCACAAATGTAATATTATTCAGAATGTCATGTTTAGACTAGTGAGGTCACATCTAACATATTATTGTCAAGAAATGTTTAACTTCCACTTTAAATGTCAGTAAGTCACTTCAACGTCACTTAATTCAAAGCCATTTGGAAATGCTTGAAGGATGCTGTTAGAGTTGCGTTCAACAAGAGACAACATGTCACACGTTAGCTCACACTAAAAAACACATCAAGAAGGAATGAGAGGATTAGTGGAGGTGAAGAAGAGGAAAAAGGGAAAATACCCCAGTCGTGAGGTCCGGCTCTGTTTCCGGTTCCTGGAAAGTAACCAGCCCTTTTTTTTTTTTTTTTTTTAAATCTTACTTCTAAAAAGACTTCCATTGGTCAAAAGACTTCACAAAGTCCCGCCCATCTGGCATGTTATAAACGTGTGTGTGTGTACCTCCAGTTCTCTGAGGATTCCGCTCTGTCCACACGTCTCCAGATCCTCCAGAGCCTGAGACCAGAAGTTCTCTTCCTGGTCCGGTTCTGTCCCGTCATGACCCACCGTAAACCTGCACCCCCCCATCCCCAAGAGGTCGCAGGTCAAGCCGTATTGTAACCGCACTTAGCTCCATGCTAACCGCCGTCATTGCTTTCCACGAGGAAAGCTAACATGCTAACGTTGGGATTTGTTGACTAATCAGAGGCGGGCCACGTGATCAAAATGGCGGCTCACCCGCCGAGCGTGACTTGCTCCCAGTCGTCGTTGAGGCCGGACAGGTCCGACAGCGGGTTGGCTCGCTGGCGAGAGGGGGCGGGCGATTGGCTGTTGCCCGTCTTGGCGTTGCGCCATTCGTGGAAGGTGAACGGCGAGGACTGAAAGGAAGGAGCTGAAAACACGAGCGATGTGTCACCACCACTAGATGGCGATGTGGTAGATGACGTTAGGGCAGACGCACATACCCGGGCTGGTGAAGCTGGCGTCCATGTTGGATCCATCCCAGGACTCGACGGCGCTGTCGACGGACGGCAGCGTGCCGAACATCCTCTGACCCGAAGGAGGCGCCCCCGTGACCAGCGGCTCCTCTCCTCCCTCGCCGTCGTGGTTCTCCTGGCCGATCACGCACGACTTGGGACTGGACACTGCATCGACAACAAGCACACGTCGTTGAGGCCCGGAGCGTCTGGAACTCCCGGGCAGCGGCGGCAGCGATGGCGAGGACGTACGCTCGCCGTGTTTCTTGATCTTGAGCGTGACGGTCTCGCCCGCCTGCTGGAGAAGACTGATGGCCTCGCTCAGGGGTTTGCCCTTCAGGCTGCTGCTGTTGATGGCCAGGATGCGGTCGCCCACGTGGATGGCGCCCGTCCTGCAAGCACGCGAGATTGTTGGCTTTCAGGTCAATTATATGGTGGATCAAAATGGCCAAAATTGAAAAGGAAAAAAAAAAAAAAAAAAAAGACTAAAAGTGAAAATAAAAATATATGTAAAAATAATATATAATTCAAAAAATAAATATACATGGAAATATATATATATATATATATATATATATATATATATATATATATATATATATATATATATATATATATATATATATATATATATATATATCCATAAAAAAAAAAAAATGTTCTGCACTTTATTTAATTCAAATGTGGTGACAGTGGACAAGATAGTCGTCCATTGCTGGAGTTCTCCCCTTGTTCGCCGACCCGCTCGGTAGAGTCCAACCCGAGACACGCTTGAATAACATTTTGTCCTGACAGAGCATCTTGCAGCATGAATTAAATAAAGTCAGAGCAGAGCATTTTTTTTTTTTTTTTTTTTTTTTTACAATTATTTTTATATTTTGAATCTTTTTTTTCTTCATTTTTGTGTTTATTTTTACTTGATTTATTTATGGATTATATATATATACATATAATTTTTTTTCTTATGTTGTTTCAATTCAAATTTATTTTTTGTATTTAATTTTTGAAGAACATTTTTATTGAGTGATATTTAAGTCTATTTATATATTCATTTTAGTGCTGTCAAAGTTAAAGCGTTAACTAATTAATGAATCCCCAAAAAATATCGCATTAATCATTGTATTACCACAGATTAATCACACTATTCATTTTGACCACAAATGATTCTTTTTAGCCGACAGCAGATGGTTTCGTTAAAGGTAGCCGTTCAAGTTTGAGCAATAAACACAACTACATGCATTAAAGTAAAGCATTTAATAAATGTGTACATATGCCGTAAGTCATTTTTTCCCCATTTTAAATTATGCAAATAATTAATTGATTAGAGAAAGCAGGATGAGCGTGTGCAGTGGATATACATTTTTGAAGATGTCCTCATAACATTAGATGTCGAAAAAATTAACACATAACAGGTGCACTTCAAAATTTGCAGGCAACATTATGTTAGGGAAAAAAAGCCTTTTTAAGTCAGTGATTAATCATGATTGATCAAAATTCTAAGATGTGATTAATATGATTAAAACATTTAATCGTCTGCGATTGGTTGGCAACCAGTCCAGGGTGTCCCCCGCCTACTGCCCAGAGCCCGCTGAGATAGGCGCCAGCAGCCCCCGCGACCCTTGTGAGGAATAAGCGGTCAAGAAAATGGATGGATGGATGGAACATTTAATCGTTTGACAGCTCTAATTTATTTCCACATTTAATTTTATATTTTGAATTTCTTTTTTTGTATTTTTTTTTTTACATTTATTTATTTATTGATCTATATTTTTTGTTGTTTTTATTCTATTTTTTTTATTTAATTTTTCAATTATCTTTTTAATATCTGTTTTTATTTCACTTCATTTCATTTATTTATTTTTAATTTTGGCAGTTTTGGTCCTCCATAAAACTCAACTTTATTTATAAAACACTTGAAAACAAGCATTGCTGTATACAAAGTGCTGCACATGTAACAGAAATTGGTCCTGCTCAACTCAACTCAAGGTTACGTGAACAAATATTTTGCCGACCTCTCCGCCAGGCCTCCCTTGGTGAGCGAGGAGATGATGATGGGGTCGAAAGGCTCCTCGGTGCCCGAGATGGTGATGCCCAGAGGGCCCCCGTAGCGTTGCAGCTCCACCGTGTAGATGATGCTCCCCGACACCTCCTGCTCGTCTGGGAGGCAAACGGTCTGTTGGCGGACGACGCTGCATGCCACGCGACGCGACCGCTTACCGGAGTTGTCCTCGTCTTTGCGTATCTTGAGCTTGACGAGCTCCTCGCACTGCTGCAGGATTTGCACCGCCTCCTCCATGGAGCACGTCTCCACGCGGATGTTGTCGATGGCCAGCAGCTTGTCTCCCAGCTCCAGCGTCCCCGTCCTCCGAAAAACACAACAACGCGTCTTCGAACGCGCTCGACAAGGCGCTCGAACGTGTTTGCGCGTGTGTCACCTGTGAGCGACGCTCCCCTTCTTGATGTCTGAAATGATGAGAGGGTCTCCTGCCTTCCTATTGGATGGAGCTGCAACACAACAACATTTTCAGTGCGTGTTTGTCCGACTCAAGCGTCATCCGGCGGATTGAACTCACAGCTGATGGTAATTCCCAGTTCCACTCCCGGTTTCTTGGGGAGCTTCACATGGAACGTTCCGGAGGACGGGATGACCGATTCTGGAGGAGACAAAATGTTTCTGTTCAGAAGTGATGTCATACATTGTGTATAACATCACAATACGATAAATATCACAATATGAACCTCATGATACAATAATTAGCACGATATTGGGGGAGGTTGGCGATACAAAAAAGCTCGCGATAATGTGTAAAAACTCACGATATTGTCATTGACATGTGCTCCTATTGGCTCAGCGGCGCAAAGCGTCATGGTCTATGTAGTTCACAGTGTTGTGTTCAGCTGAAGCAGGCCAAAAGTAAAAAAAAAAAATTCTCGACAAAGATGTTGAAAAATATTTGCTGCTGTGACTGATTTAAGTGATAACCACCACAATGGCCAAAACATTCCTCATGAAATTTAAACTGCACTAATAAACTAACCACCAGAGAGTGCTAGAACTGCACAAATGGAATGCAATCTCGCCTTTTTTGAGTCGAGATAGACCAATATATTTTTTGCAGCGCCTATACCCTTTCAGATTTTTAGTAGTCAATGAAACCGATATTCATTTTCAGTAAAAAGAGGGGGACAGATATTAGTGCCAATATTTTTGAAAATGCAAATCTTGACTTTGTTGTAATGTCTTAAAGCATATTTATTGAACAATTTTTCAGACTTTTCAAACAATATTGAGAGTTTTTTTTTCATGTTAGACAATAGACATCCTTTTAAATTTAAAACAAAATGTTCAGGGAGCTCCCAAGGTTATCAGTATGTCTTAAAAAGTTAAATGGAAACTTAATTAAACAAGTGTGTAGTTTTCTATAGTAGATATTTTTTTCCAAAAAGTTCAAAATATCTGAAATCTTAAACTTTCCCATTTCTTTGTGTTAATGTCAAACAAAAACAAAAGGTTCAGAAGGTCACTAGTAACGTCTCTTATAAAATGAACTGAAAAAGAAATAGTTCCCTGAGATTAAAATGGTTTTATATCAGCCGTCCGATTAAAAAAACAAAACAAACGATATTCGTCAAAAAGCCCAATATCGGCACCAATAATCAACTGGACCAATTGTTGGTCTAACCCTAATATCGAGACATGATGAGGACTATATTGTGGCAATTTTAATATCACGATATAACGATATTGTTGTTATCGTTACATCTCTAGTACATACCGGCCACGTCAAACTCGATCTCCAGGGTGAGTTGTGCAGTAATGGAGGAGTCTCTGAGCAGCTGATTGGTTTCTTCCAAAGTGGAATCTTCTGTAGGAACTCCATTTATGGACAAGATCCTGTCGCCTATTTGCAGGATGCCACACCTACATACACACATATGTTAATAATATACGACTTACGTATGTTGCGAGAAGTCGCGTGTCACACCTCTCAGCAGGACTGTCGGGGTCGATGTAGGCGATGAGCGGCGGCGAGGAGAGCGTCTCGGTGGCGAAGACGCCGCCCTGCAGCTGGAGGCCAAAGCCCATGATGCCGTCGCCTAGCAACGTCACCTCCGTGGTCTCCGTGTGGACCACCTGACCGGCCAGGCCCACCGTGCTGGACGCCAAAGACACTGAAGGAAAACGCAAGGTTACATTTATGTCATAATAATAAAAAAAAAAGTCAAACGCAATTTTCTACCAAGCTACCCAACGGCAAGTTGAAACGTTGATGATGTCACAAGCATCATGTGAGCAGTTAGTCAGTTAGTTAGCAAATCTTTCTATGCAGGTTGTAGCGAGACAAAGACGTTCCTCACAGGAGCTCTTGAAGTCCTTCTTCTTCTGCTTCTTCCTCATGAGCGTGCCCCTCGGACTTGTGGGATACGCGTTCCTGGGAATGGTCATGTTGAGGGACGACAGGCTGTACGCCGACATGGAGCCCGGCGAGAACGTGTGGCCCAACGCTGCGTGGTGGCACACACAGCCGCACGTCAAGGTGACGCAGGCGCATACACTTAAAGAAGAAGTCAACCCAAAAATTGTTCTGGACAATAATATGCAGCCCCAGTAGTCTCAACTAGGGATAGACCGATTAGCGGTACCAATATTGGCGTCGACCTTTTTAAAAATCTGATGGCTGATAATAGATCCATATAAAACTGTGTTGACCTCTGGAATAAGGTTATTTTAGTTAACTAAAACTAACGAAAAAACTAAAACTAAAATGCAAAAAATAATTTCATTCACGAAATCAAATTAAAACGGAAATGCTTTTTAAAAAACTACATTTTATGTTTCCAAAACTAAAACTAACTATAATTATAAAAATGTCCTTTGTTTTTGGTAATTAATTTAATGCATGAGCCTTTGGGGATGATTTTAAGTCAATTAATTTTGATATTAACTGCCGCAATGCGGACATTTTGAAAGTATGTCACACACAAGTGACGTCATCTAGCAGTAGCCAATAGAAAAACACCTTCAGATGACGTCGCTCCCATGGTGTTTTTTAAATGTTGCGCACAAGTAATACACATTTAAAAAAAACAAAACAACTAAAACTAATACTGAAACTAACTAAAACTAGACTAAAGCTAAGCATTTATTAACTAAAACTAATCAAAACTAACAGAACCACCCTGAAAACTAATTAAAACTAACTAAATTTAAAGGGATACTTTTCAGCATTTTCAGCAGTAAAAATTTAATGTTTTTTTCTATAATTAATGTGGTAACTTAATTATTTTTCATGTACAATTAATACCTTTAAAAAGTAATTTTTCAACTTGCTGTCGATTGATGATGACATCACCTGTGCTGAGGAAGTAGGTGACGACCAATCATAGCTCAGTTTACTGACCAAACCCAGAAAACAGGTGAGCCACGATTGGCCGTTACCTACTTCCTCAGCACAGGTGATGTCATCATCAGTCGACAGTAGAAAAATTCCTTTTTAAAGGTATTAATTGTACATGAAAAATAATGAAAATATCAAATTCATTCTGGAAAAAACATTAACTTTTCACTGCTGAAAATTATTCAATGAGTCAAGTATACCTTTAAAGCATTGCAAAAAAAGTTAAGAGTTGGAATTTCTATATTGTTTTTTTTTTATTTATGGCAATATTTTTCCCCCTTTACTGAAATTGAATATCGGCTCCAAATATCGGTTATCGGTCTACTTGAATAGTAATAATCGGTATCGGCCCTGAACAAAAACCATATCGGTCTATCTCTAGTCTATTCTGATTGTGTAATATTGCCTTAATTGTGTAATATGAATAGTATCAAATTCCATTAGTTTTTATCGATCTAATAGGGCGGCCATTTTGTCACGTACTGTCAACTGAAGATGACATCACAGTGCCTAATGGCTCAGGTAACGACTGTCACGGCTCTCCTGTTTGATCGTTACCTGAGCAACTGTGATGTCATTTTCAGTCGACGGCACGTGGCAAAATGGCCACCCCCTGAAACAAGTGGATTTTGGCGCTTTATTCATATTCAACAAACGCAAGATTAATCGTGTTTATAAAAGCGGAGGCACAACATATTGTAAAGAAAATGTTTGGGTTGACTTCTCCTTTAAAGGTACACAAAAGTGTCAACAAACACACAGCGCAAGAGAGAGCGGCGAACATACACGGGTTGTTTGTATGGCGGTTGTGCGACCTGCCGCCTGATTGGTCAGGATGATACGTGTTGTAGTGGTAAGGGGGGAGGATGGGTGCGGAGGTTCCGGTCTCCCAGGGGAGGGGGCGGGGAGAACGCTGCACCTTGACTGCACACATGCACACACACACATGCAGGGCAGTGTTCAGGTTAAGACAAGAGGAACGACAAAGTTGTCCGTTCAAACGAATGCGTTGCCTTCAGGGACAGTTCCACAAATTCTGTGTGCGTCGGTACCTTGCTGTGGTGCGTTCAAGGCCAGTTGGAATTAGTTTGTTTTTTGTTAGCGATCGTGTGTACGTGCTGCGTTCAGGGCCAATGAGACGTTAATGTGCGCGTGTGTGTGGGAACCTTGCTGCGGTGCGTTCAGGGCCGGTCGGGCCTGGTGCTGCGGCAGGATCTCCATGCGGACGTTGTGGCAGGAGGCGGAGAGCAGCTGTGTGGCTTCAGCCAGAGAGCAGAACTCCATGGATTTGCCATCCACGGACAGGATGTGATCGCCGGCGTGGAGGGCGCCACACCTTCACACATACATAAACGTAAGTGGATCACAAAAGTCACAGTTCGGAGCGGCAAAACAAAAAAGGGGGAAAAAAAGATACAAAGTACTTTGTCTTTATTTATTTTGTAAAACGCTTTTTCCCATTAAATAAAATAAAAAATACATATATAAAAATGTCTAATATAGCCATTTAGGAGTTAGTGTCTTCATTTATTGTTTAAAACACTTTTTCCCATTCATATATATATATATATATATATATATATATATATATATATATATATATATACATATATATATAATTTTTTTTTAATTAATAATAAAAATGTCTAATATAGCCATTAAGGATTTCGCGTCTTCATTTATTGTGTAAAACACTTTTTTTCTATTAAATAAAATTTAAAAAAAATATATATAAAAATGTCTAATATAGCCGATTAGGATTTAGTGTCTTCATTTATTGTATAAAACACCTTTCCCATTAAATAAAATGTTTAAAAAAATTAATAAAAATGTCTAATATAGCCGTTTAGGATATAGTGTCTTCATTTATTGTATAAAACACCTTTCCCATTAAATAAAATGTTTAAAAAAATTAATAAAAATGTCTAATATAGCCGTTTAGGATATAGTGTCTTCATTTATTGTATAAAACACTTTTTCCAATTAAATAAAATTCAAAAAAATGTATAAAAATGTTTAATATAGCCATTTAGGATTTAGTGTCTTCATTTATTGTATAAAACACTTTTTCCAATTAAATAAAATTCAAAAAAATTTATAAAAATGTTTAATATAGCCGTTTAGGATTTTGTGTCTTCATTTATTGCATATAACACTTTTTCCAATTAAATACAATAAAAAAAATTAAAGTAAAAGTGTCTAATATAGCCGTTTAGGATTTAGTGTCTTCATTTATTATGTAAAACACTTTTTTCCATGAAAAAACCCCCCAAAAAAACCAAATCAATTAAAAACATCTAAAATCGCTGTTTAGGATTTAGGAACACAACTTACATTTTGTTTTGAATGATTTTCTTTTTTAATGGGCAAAGGTTCTGTCAAACTCATTTACAGCTACCAGCCAAGCACTCATTGGTAATGCTAACAGCTAGCTGCTAGCCACTTCTGTCTGAGATTTTCTGCCGTATTATATGCAATTAATTAGCGGTTTCTTGACATCCTAAATTAGCGACTGAATTTGAGTTCGGGATAGCGTTGTGTTGATGTTGGTCGCAACTTTAATGTCAATCAAAACTACGCTAAAAAAAATTCTAAATGTCTAAAAGGGAAGTTAAGCTAGTCATCACGCCGCGACGTGGGCCAACTTGAAAGTAAAAGTCTACTCAGGCTATTTGCATTGCCGTCAATGTATTATTTGGTCAACTTTATTTTGAAGTTAGCGTAGGCAGCGTGTTACGTTGAGTACATTTCAGCTTCTTTGACATGTCTGAATGCACACTTATTGTTTTTTCCCCTCCACCAACCAATCCGTGGATCGTGCGCGATCTGAACCGACCATGGATCAATGATGATCCGTTGCACCACTAATAAATGTCTATTAATTCGTGGATGTGGGGTGTGTGTGCACGTGGTGAGTAGCATAAAGGTCACCTGTCAGCTATGCTGGCCGGTTTCACTTTGTCGATGACGATGACCTGCTTGCTGCAGAACATGGACGAGGACAGAGCCACGCCCAGGCTGGAGCCTGTTGCCTTGGCAACCTCCACCAGCAGAGGACCCGAAGCTGAAGACACCGAGTCTAAACACGGAGGGGCAAAGGTTACATGTTAGGGGAAGTGTGCGTGTGTGTGTGTATATGCACGTTTGTGTGCGCTGACCCATGACGGAGACGTCATACTCCAGCAGCATGGTTGCTTCCTGTCCACTCTGCTTCAGAATGCTCATGGCCTCCGCTAGCGTGTTGCCATGGAGACGGATGCCATCGATGCTGAGCAGACGGTCACCAGGTTTGATGCTCCCCTCTCTACACACACGCGCATACACGCACACACGCCCTAAAGTACCGAGACTTCAAAATTCTTAGTGAAAAAAACAACTTCAAGTTCCACTATGTGACCTTACTAGTATAAACATGACATTCTGATTAATAATACATTTTTGGAGTATGAGTTATGAAGCAAAACCCAGCCATTTTTATCCATCTGAGGGGGCGGCCATTTTGCCACTTGCTGTTGACTGATGCCGTCACAGTTGCTCAGGCAACAACCAATCACAACGTCCCTATTTTCTGAAGCTGAGCTGTGATTGGTTGTTACCTGAAACCCGAGCAACTGTGATGTCATCTTCAGTCATCAGCAAGTGGCAAAATGGCCACCCGCTGAGATAGAATAGATCACATAACATATTATTAGCATAGAACATATTATTGTCAATAAAAAATAAAAAATTGGGGGTCAACTTACCTGTCTGCAGGCCCTCCCGAGCGTACGGTTGCTATGACAATGGGTCGACACTTGTTCCTGTCTTCACTGGCTCCGCCTACATGACATACATTTATGTCAATATTTAGGACCACACGCACTCAACACACACACACACGCGCACACACACACACCTCTGATGACAAATCCGAAGCTGTTTCCTTCCTTGTGTAGCGTCACCTCCACAGTCTTGAACATGACACCCGAGCCCTGCACGGCTGCAACGTAACACGTCAACGACAGGTCAAGGGGCAGGTGGAGGTCATGCGAAGGATACGGGAGGCGGCGCGTGCGTACGTACAGACGGGCGGCAGCTCGTACTCCACCTCCAGCAGCACGCGCTCGCCGACGTTCTTCAGCAGGCTGATGATCTCGTCGTGGCGGAACTTGGCCAGGTTGATGCCGTTCACCGAGCGGATGTAGTCGCCGACGTTCAGCTGGTCACTCCTGATGCCACCGGCAACAAGGTCAGGAAAGTTTATTGCATGAAACTTAACTTTGGACATACACTAAAGATTTAGTTTGTGTTTCACACTTGGAACTATGAGATGAATGAACTTCAGCTTGAGCCTCACTCTAACTCCTCTAGAACCTTCTCTGGGGACTTGAACCATATCCCAGGACCAGAACCTTCACAAAACCAGTCTCTTGGGATTAGTTCACTCTCTGGAGACTTGAACTGCCCTGGGGGACTGGAACCTTCTCTGAGAATTAGAACCTTGCACTCTAAATACAGTTGTGTCAATTAGAACCAAAACGTTGGTCAAATGAATAACCCACCCACCCAACTAACTAATTTTTGGGGGGACTAACTCAATGTTTTGGGTTCTGCATAAAAAACATTTGGGTAAAAAATAACCCAAATTGCGTCAAAAAGGGATTGATCCAACTTTTTGTTTTGTTTATTTAAACCAAAAAGTTGCGTCAAATGAATGACCCACAAAATAACCCGATTTGGGGGGGTGATCAACCCAATGTTTGGGGTTAGTTATTTACTTTGTAAACCCAAAACCCATTTTTGGTGTTGTTTAGTGTGTTATTCATTTGACCCATTTTTGTTTTGGTTGAAAATGATTGAAACATTTGAGTTGATCCCTTTTTGACCCAATTTGTCTTATTTTTGGCTCAACTGTTTTTAGAGTGCAAGACTAGAATCTTCTATCTAGACCATTCTCTTGGGCCTAGTACATTTTATAAAGACTAGCTTTGGGGGGTACAATAAAACCTTTTCCTACTACAATCACGTTGTAGAGTACCTAATCTCACAACTATAACATTCCCTTGGAACTAAATAGTTCTGTCGAAACTATACCCTTCAATTGGAACTAGAAACTTCTCTTATCTTTGGTCTAGAACCTTCACTTGGGACAGAACCTTTGGGATTAGTCCCCACTTTTGAGACCATAACCTTCTCTTTGGGATAAGAACCTTCCCTCATGCTTATTACCGTCTCTCAAGACTAAAATATTCCCTGGGGATTAGGGCTTCCTTTCAAGGCAAGAAACCATCCATGGACTAGAACCTTCTCTGGGGACTGCACCCTTATCGCTGGACTACAGCCTTCGTTTGAGACTAAAACTTTAACTTGGGACAAGACCATTCTTTTAGGGTTAGCTTTCCTTGAGATAGAAGCGTCGCTATGGACGACAACCTTCTGTTGAGACTAGGCCCTTCTTGAAGGACTAGAACCGTCTCTCTCGACAAGTACCGTTCTTTTTGGACTAGAAGCTTCTCTTGGGATGACAGCTTTCTCTGAAAAAAGCAAACCTTTCTCTTCTTGTTCTTTAGGCGACAATAAGAAGCAGCCTATAGTCCGACTGCAGGCTTCCTACCTGGCGGCGATTCCGCCCTGCCTCAGATTGGACACCCGCGGCTTCCCGTCCTTGTCGATGCCACCCGACACGGTCAGCCCCAGCGTGGTGCCCTCCTTCTTTATCAGCTCCACCAGCGTGCACCCCCGGAACTCATCTGGGGATTGCAGTCACATGACCACGTCACTGAATGCTTTCCGGTGAGTTAGTATTAGCAATTACCTGGTATGCTCTGCCTCCTGATGGCCAGCGCGCCGTCTGACGGACGCGAGCCCGTCGAGTGTTTGGTGTACGGACCTTCATCTGCAACCACAACACATTAAATGCTTTACTTCCTCTCCAATGAAGAAGGTGAAAAAGAAGAGTGAGAAGATCAAGACTAAGACCGTAGAAGTGTTGTGATGATGGATCACACACTGAGTTCTCTTCTCTTCCCACCAATCCCACAACTCCTGCACTCGCACACACTAAACCGTAGCGACACGCTACACACACGGTACACATGATGACGCCAGCACTTGTCTTCCTCGTTATCTGACATCATGAATTTTACATCTCTCTCTTTCTCTCACTCTCACACTACAAAGCGCTCTCATCCCACACACACATACGATTGTCAATCAGTGATCAATTTCCTGTCAACGATACTGTCATCCTGCTCTCTATCTTGTTCTCCGCATGTAGCTCTACCTTTATTCACCCTGCGCAGGATCTGACATCGGCATTTGAACGACACGGCGATCATGATGAAGCCCCCAGCTCGGCGTCGCCGGCTGCCCAGCCAGCGCCATGCACACTAAACCGCCGCAACCCTCTCCTCCTCTCCCTCCTGATCGTCCCGTTGCCTCTCGCTTCTCCCGTCGTTCGGCCACCGCGAGCCAGGCGCCTCCTCACGCAGACGCCATCACGTAGATGAGGAAGAGGACGACGAGCGAGGAGGACGAGGAGGGGGGAGGGCGCTGCAGATGTGGAGCGCCGCCATGAAATGAGGATGAGGATGGGAGGGGGGAGGGGGAGTCTGATCTGATGGTGTGATGACGATGAAGAGGGGGAGGTTTGAGGATGCCCATGAATGGGGTATGGAGGAAGTGCATCAAACATCAGAGGATGGGAGAAGTCAAAAAACATGTAAGAGCAATCCACATGCTTAAGAGCCCCCCTGGCCACGCCGCTTCTCAGAGGTGCATGGAAAGAAAATGTGCGCCGGCCCTTTAAGTCAACCTTCAAATACCACCCAGTGTGCTAAAAGGCAGAGCTGAAGTCTTTAAAGTGAAGCTTAAAATGAAGTTGAAAAACAACGAGGCATTCAGGTACACTTGGGACATTCCACAGACTACAAACCAGTGTCAACATGTTTGAACTCTAGGGCTCAAGAGCCCCCAAAATACCATTTTACTACATCATCTTCTCATGAAAGAAAACCTGCGCTGGCCCTTTAAACAACCTTGACACGCCTCACAGCGTGCTCAACAGCCAAACTGAAGTCTTTAAAATGTGAAGTCTACTGTAAAATAAGCGAGGCATGAAAATACATTTGGAACGTTCTGTCGACTGTTGGACCAGTGTCAACGCTTTTCACACGTGAACTAAAATGGCCGAGGTGAAATATGTAAAGTATGATGTGTAAAATAAACCAAACGTTCAAGTACAAGTCTACTGTACAATCACACACAATTCAACAAAATGTGTCGTTTAAGTCTAAAATGAGACACCTCAACGTTCTTTTTTTTACACCGCATTGAAAAGTTGCATGGGAAAGGTGTGCACTGGCCCTTTAAATCAATCTTTACACACCTCCCAGTGTGCCTGTTCTTAACGATGAGGTCATCACCATGGGGAAAGCGGTGCCACGAACGCAACATGCCATGTGATTGGCTGCAACTGCGGAAAGGGGCGTCGTCTAGTCCCACATGTAGGTCAGTGTTCCAGATGTAGATTATGCGGATTAATTTTTCACTCTCTGTGTATGTGTGTGTTAATTTGTGTCAAAAATAACGTGATTATTTTAATATTGACATATTTGTTTTACAGATTAAGCAGTTTCCGATACTAAGAACAACATCCAACAACATTGGTGAGTCTTACTACTGCATGTCAAGCTAATGCTAATGCTAACATATGCGGTGGTACTAGAGCAGCACCGAAAGGTCACACCTTGGATAGCATTTGGAGCATAAAAAAACAAAAAACAGAATCAAATTCATCACATCCAAAACAGGTTAACAGCCACATACATGGGCGCAGATAACACTAATGATTCATTTAAGTTATCGGAAATTTGCACTTAACGTCTCAAAGGCGTTATTATTATTATTATGTTATTAGGCTGACAAATTTCACGCTCTGCTTCTCCAAACTCATGCGTTATGGTTTTGTAACTCTAAATTCCCACTCTTAGTGGAACTTGAACACACCGTCAAAGATAGCACCAGTCACCACTCACACTGTAAAAAAAATAAAAAAAAATAAAAAATAGGTGTTTGCTCAATTTAAAAAAGTAATAACTTTCGCAAACATTTTGTACGTTATTTCTACTTTAGCAAGATAGGTCTTATATGCAATGATTTCTCCAGATGCTCAACCTTTTGATGGTATTATGGACCAAATATGATTTTAAAAAATCACTAAATTTCTTGCAATTGTACGTTGAGGAACATTTTAACTGTTTGACTATTTTTTTTCAAGCACTTGTTCAACCTCTCCCCATCATTGCTTGCAATCATGGCACCCACCTGTTCCCAATTAGCCCATTCACCTGCCTGTGGAATGTTCCAAACAGGTGTTTGATGAGCAGTCCTCAACTTTTTCTTTTTTGTCACCTGTCCCAGCTTTTTGCAATGTTTTGTGGCCATAAAATTCTAAGCTAATGATTATTTGTTAAAAACAATAAAGTTTAGTAGTTTGAACATTAGATATATTGTCTTTGTAGTGTATTCAATTAAATTAGGGGTGTCAGGTGATTAACATTTTTAATCGTAATTAATCACATGACTTCAATAGTTAACTCATGATTAATCACAAATTTTATATCTGTTCTAAATATACAATATTTTTTTTTCTAAGTTTCCATACTCTGGTTAACATAAAAGTGGGGAAAATGTTAAACTAATAGAAATATGGTTGCATCTTTTAGTTTGATATAGTCATTTCATAATCATAAAATTGAGTTAAAATTAAAAAGATGTACTGTACTGTAAAAAAAAAAAAAAAAGTGATATTGATTTGTGTTGAGGTAATTTTTCTG
Source organism: Festucalex cinctus (assembly GCF_051991245.1). NCBI lineage: Eukaryota > Metazoa > Chordata > Actinopteri > Syngnathiformes > Syngnathidae > Festucalex > Festucalex cinctus. The sequence continues at coordinate 9,469,439 of NC_135426.1, forward strand.
CCATTAGAGGGCATAATTGCATTTTTAAGACATTGGTGACAGCTCAGTGCATTTATTTTTCTATTAAGAGTTATCTAATATTTAACATGACATAACTTGTGAAAATCTGCACATTTTTTAAATTGTAAAATACAACTTGACCCCAGTCTCCACAAATTTACTACTGCAAAATTTTGACGTGGGTGTGTCTGCTACATTGCAAATGGAATTCCCCCAGTACAGGCTTACCAAGTAAGGGGCGCTCATTAATTGCGCGTTAAAAAAATTGTGGCATTAAAGGAACTTTCAATTAACTCAAAATTAATGCACTCATTTTGACACCCCTAAATTAAATATACGTTGAACATGATTTGCAAATCACTGTATACTAACGCAATGTCTCAACTTCATTGTAATTGGGTTTATATATGGTCCCTGTCCCCCTCCAGTTCCAAAATCCCCATTTGGCCACATTTCACGGTACACGTGTATAATGAGATGTATCATGACACACGTGCACACTGCTGCGGCTGTTACCATGGCAACAAGCTGATGAATAATTGAAGGGCGTGAGCGACCCCGCAAGTAGAAAGAGCAATTTTTAGACATGTAAGACATACGCACACGCTGGTCTGCTAAATGGCTGAGCTGAAATAGTCTAAAAGAGGATGTGGCGTTCAAGTACACTCCGGCCATTCCGTTCGACTGCAGACTGGTGACAACATGTTAGAATGGCACATGCACTCACATACACACCGTATACTTAGCACTTAGTGATTAGCGTTAATAGCAGGGGAGCAAACAGGAAGTGGATGTGCTGTTTGGCAGCCAAGAGTACTGACATGACACTACTTGGATACACTGCATACATTGTATACAGTAAGTACTGACACAACACTGACTACCTTTACATGCAGGCAATAACCCTTTTAAAACCTGAATATTGGCAATATTCAGGTTGCTTTAATTCGGGTTTATAAAAACTCGAATAAGACCTCTGATTTACTGAATATTGACTGCATGTAAACATAGTCACTATATTACATACTGTAAGTATAACTACTTAAAATATAGATGACTTGACTTGCTTACACACACACATGATGATTTCAAAGGCTAATTAGGCAAGGCGCTGACACGTGGACAACATGAGTGGCAGGGATCTGACATCATTCTGCCTCATTAATATGCAAATGTATGCAGCCGTATTGTCGCCACGTTGCAGGCCCACACGCCACATGTAAACACACGCATACTACACAACCATGTTGCACCATTGATGTTTGTGTGCTTTATAGATAAATGCCAAGGTCTTATTTTACAATCGCGTCGACTGAAGTTCCCTTATAAAGCTCAGCGCTTTGCAAATAAAAAATAAATAGAAAATAAAGATCAGGGCACTTTTTAAGGCAGTCAAACACACACAAGTTTGTGGTACTATCTTTGTGGGGCCATCATATTGACATAATGCATTTCCTAGCCCCTGACCTTAACCCCAACCATAACCCAATTCAAACCTAAACTCTTAAAACCAAGTCCTGACCCTCAAAAAGAGGTCTAAAGTTGTGGGGCCCTCCAAAATGGCCCCACAGGGACAAGTGGTGCCCACAAGTCTGTAAAATCCCACAATATGGGCCCGATCATGTAGCAAAAACACACACACACAAGACCAGGGGTCACCCACATGGTGCCCTCCAGGACTCCATAAGAAGCCAGCCCGGCCTGTTGTAAAAATAGCTCAACAGTGAGATTGTGATTTCCAAGGAATTTTGTTGCAGTGAACACTGCAAGCGGACCAGATTGAGATTTATAGAAATAGTGCTTAAAAGTGATATTTATCAATTTCCTATTGTGAAATCATTCTTCATAATTATAGCATGCAATCATGAACGTGATCAGTGTCTTCACACAACTGAAGGTTTTTTTTCGTTAATATGACTAAATTAAGATCATTTTGGAAAATGTATTATATTATAAGCGTGTATGAAACTGGCAGTAGGGATGTAATGATTTCCAAACATCACAATACAATATTAACACGATATGAAGGTCACGATACGATAATTATCACGATATTGTAGGGAAGTTGGCGATACAAAAAAGGTCCCAATATTGTAGAAAAAAAAATGAGCTCATACAAAAAAAAAATCCCACACAATCGTGTGTATTTGTACATTACAGCAATGCATATAAACAAACTACTGCCTCTAATAACACTTAAAGGGATACTTTACTTATTTAGCCATTTCTGGCAGTCAAACCTGTAATAAATTGCCTATAATAAATTTGATATTTTCATTATTTTTCATGTACAATTAGTACCTTTGAAAAAACACATTTTGCAACTTGCTATCGACTGAAAATGACATCACAAGGGCTCAGGTAACCAATCACAGCTCAGCTTGTGAATGTCACATGACCAAACCTTGAAAACAGGTGAGCTGTGATTGGTTACCTGAGCCCTTGTGATGTCATTTTCAGTCGACAGAAAGTTGCAAAGTGTGTTTCTAAAGGTACTAATTGTACGTGAAAAATAATGAAAGTATCAAATTAATTATCGACAAAATCTGAACTTTTTATTGCTATAATGGGCTAAATAAGTGAAGTATCCCTTTAATATTGAGGCACTTGCTAATTAAGCGCACATCGAGTTCCTCCACATGTTGACTCGGTTCACAAGCACATTACGTGCCCCTTCATCTGACCATTAGCATGGACTTTAAACATAGAAGGGCCAAAACATGCCTTATGAAAATCAAACTTCACTAAAGAAAAAGAAAAAAGAAAAAAAAAAAGAAAAAAAAAAAGATAGCCACCAGAGGGTGCTAGAATTGCACAAATGGAAATCAACCTGACTTTTTTTTAACAAGTGAGCTGCTTTTAACTCTTTGACCGGCAAAAACGTTTAATAACGTTTAGTAGAATCCCAGTGTATGCCGCCATAAACATTATGTGACGTCAACTACCTTTTTTTTTTTTTTTCTTTCTTAAATATATCAGTGGTCGGTGCAACGTCCAAGTGCAGCGCAGCTGGGTCAATGAGTTGTGAAATCAAAAACACCCACTAACTATGGCCAGCAGATGGCAGCATTGTATCTCTTTTCAATGGGATGCCGGTGTATGGAATTACTCAACTCAACTCAACTCAACTCAAGTTTATTTAACCTCATAGCTGCTCAGGCCCTAACTAGAGCTGCGAATTACAATGAAACATGACACAATCTGATGAAATAGAACGTTTTCAAGGCTGACGTGAATGATCAAAGCCTGTGTAACATTAAACTTAATTTGACGGAGCGTCACGAAACAAAAAATATTAGTATCAAAGTCACTGTTGTGGAGAAAATTTATCTTTTCTTTTCAATTTTCGCTCAATGTCACTCAAATTACCTATTTTCAGATGGTGGTTACTAAAGAACGGAATAAGGTAGAAACATACTTTTTTTTCGAATGAAAGAATGGAATGCAATCTTTCATGTGGTACCCATGTTGTACACTATATGTAGCAAAAGAACACAATATTGTGTTTGCTTCGAAAAATGAGTTAAAATGCTCGAAATCCGCTGGCATTGGGGGTTGTTTTTTGATAATGTGTGACAGTAAAAGAGTTATATACGATATATTGACGATATATTGTGGCCGTTTTAATATCACGATATCACGATATTGCCGTTATCGTTACATCCCTAACTGACAGCCCTTCATATTAATCAGTACACAAAAAGTAGCTCCAATAAACGTTCCAATAAAAGTTGGTGACCCTTGCAAAACACAGTTACGTTGTATTGCTTTTGTCTTTTAACTAGCTAACTAGTAGTAGCTTGTGTGCATGTGTATGCGTGGGTGTTTAGAAGGTAAAAGTAGTGCTTGGCGATGTTGTTGAAATTCCTGCGCTGTATCAACACTTGTTATTTTCTACAACGCACCTGGTGTCTCATCTTCACCTGCAAGCTCTTCAATTATACATCAAAGTGCATACAGACACACACACATTGTGTACACATGTGAACAATATGTGCGTGTGAGAGATGTATGTGTGTGGATGTGATTTGTGTATATGCAATTAGTGTGTGTGAGGTGACAGTGGGGGTGTTTTTGTCTTTGTGTACCTGTATGTCTGTGTGAGATGAACGTGTGTGCGTACACAAGTGTCCCAATGTGCATCTGTTGCAGGTGTGCCACTCACGTAGCAGGCGCGTGTGGTACTTGCTAGTGTAGAAGTAGACGTCGTCGTATCCTTCCTGGTAGTCGTCGTCGGCGCGGTACCTCCTCCTGCGCCTCCTTTGGAGCAGGCGCAGGAGAGCCAGGAAGCGCTCCATCCTCACCGGGCTAACGCACGCACACGCACGGCTATAACGCGCGGCTAGTCGCGAGCGTCGCTAACGGGAAGCGTCGTTCCACACAAAAGAAAGTCAGGATCAGGTTTCTCCTCGCGCACACGCACGCACCTCTGGATGGCACGCGCACTTTGTAGCCTCGCCTCCTCTGCAGCCTCCTCCTGTCCTGTTTCAGCCAATCACAGCGCTTGCAGCACACACACATACACACGCTTTGTGAGCGTGTGTGTGTGTAATGTGCACTTGAAGAGTCAGCAGACATGACTTTTCTTCTTTCCTTCCTTCCTTACATCCTCCACTCATTTATCCCTCCATCCTTTGCACCATTCATTCCTCTTTTTATGACGCGCACCCCCCCCCCGAACACACACACACACACACACACACACACACTTGATTCCGCTGAGGGGCAGGGGAGGGCTCCATTCAGTCAAGGAATGACAGGGATTTCCACAAAGGACAGGAAGGAAGGGAAGTGCATACCAGGGTCGAATAAGAACTACAATTCCCATGATGCAACCGGGCAGCTTTGAGTTTAAAATCAGCTTGAGTCGTATCATCTAATTTCTTGTCAAGGTTGTATGCCATTTCTATCATCCTCTGGTGGTTAGTTCATTAGTGCAGTCTAATTTTAATTATGAGTGTTTTGGCGGTTATCACTCCTATAAATCTGTCATACCGGCAAATCTTTTTCAACATCTCTGTCAAAAAAACATTACTCTCTGCCCGCTACAGTCAAACACAACATTGTGAACCAGACTAAGTGCAATTTGTGTAGAAATTGTGAGGGAATGCTGAAAGCTGAATGCTAATAGCTGATGCTCAAATTTGAATGCATGTGGAATGCTTATGAAGTAAATTGAGAGATAAATTATGAAATTACAACCTCCCGATTACTGGACAATGCGCTTTACCAACTGTGCCACCGAGCAGTATCAGACACCTGGTAATGATGATATGTATGGAAGTGGGCGTGGAAAGTGATACTTAGAAAAAGTTCAATGTCTGTCCCATTGAAAATGAATGGGTAAAAGTTGATGTTAAATGTTAAATTGTGCAAATACTGTAAGTAATGTGGAATCAGACGATATATATATACACCTCGGGAGCTGAGACGTGAATTTTAGAAGCTAGTTGTAAATTGGAAGTATTATGTGGGAGTTGTTACGTGGCAAGAAATGTGTGGAGAATAAAAATCACAACAACTAAGCATTCCCACAACTACACAAACTTTTTCCTTTGAGGGCCAAATACAGAATAATTGAAGGATGCTAGGGCCATTTTGAAATTGTCTGACTTTATTAAACACGCCTGTGATTGGCTGGCAACCAGTTCAGGTTGTACCCCGCCTACTGCCCGAAGCCAGCTGGGATAGGCTCAAGCACCCCCGCAACCCATGTGAGGACTAAGCGGTTAAGAAAATGGATGGATTTAAATAGCTTAGTTGCATATCTAGAAAAGCAGACTGTGTCAAAAGTAATTTTTTTTTGTATATGCTGAGGGCCGCTAGAAAATGGATGGCGGGCCGCAAATGGGCCCCAGGCCGTAGTTTGGACACCACTAAGATAGATGAGCCAATAGGCACACATGACAATGACATTGACACAAGTCAATTTCTCTGTCATTGCTGTTATGATGTACAAAAATACAATATTGTGTTTTTTCTCCCAGATTTTTTTGTTTTCTATAGAATATCGTGAGTTTTTTATACCTTATTATGAGCTTTTTTATATCGTCAGCTTCTCCACAATTTTGTGATATATTATCGTATCGCGGGATTCATATTGTAATATTTATCTACAGTGATGTTTGGATATTGTTACATCCCTACTGTTTAGGCAGCAAACTAGTTGGGCTGAATTGATTGTGCCCTCTTGTGGTTGCTTCCAAACAGTGAAAATAACTCATTGTTTTGACAAAACAACGACCGATGCATCACATTTGTCATTTCTCTAAAAGGAAAGAAGACCATCGTGCCTTCAGAAGGACAGACTGGCATTTGGTCGAGAAAGAGAGCGAGAGCTGCTAAAAATGACAAAAAGCGACCTCATTTGCATAGCGCTCATTTGCATATCACTCGCGGGCCCGGGTGCCGCTCTGCTGCCATTGGCTGCCCAGCGGAGTGCATGCAAGTGTGCGCTTAATCACATTCTCCACACGCGGCGGCTTATCCTGCTGCTCCCCCGCCTGGACGCTTTCAGGCCATGCAGCGTATATCAACATCATCAATATTGTCCTCACTTCATGTCGTCAATACGATCTGTGACCAATCAGCTAGTAGACTGCTGTCGGGTTGAAAAGCAAGCGGCGACAGCCCACAATGCATTGAGGCACACGTGACGAAGCCTGAGGTGCTTTGCCAAATGGACGTCTGAGTGGCTGACCTTCATTCCTAATGGACACGCACACACACCAAAAGAATACAGTGGAATCTACAAAGTAGAGTTTAGTTGAGTATAATGTGGTCTAGTCGAATCCAGTCTCAGAGAAATGGCATTTCAGGGCTGCAAACAGAAAAATGAAAGCATCCAAGGACTGCTTTGAAATGTGAACACACTGAAATCAACCAATCAAGTCATTAGTGTTGATATTTTAGAGTTATTTTTTGAAATTATGCTACATAACAGCTTGCAGTTAAAGGTGAAAAGGCAAATAGATGAATAAATTTGGGGGTGTCCTTGGCCCTGTATCCCACTATACTAGTTCCACCCCTGCAAGGAACATTAAATAAAACCCAATATCCACCTTCAGATCCAAAAATAGAGCAAACTGTCGCAAGCTGACCATTTTTTAAACAGTTACTTGAGGCTCTTTAATCATTAATCAGTCATCTGTCCTGGACACAGAACAGAGTGAAAGAAACAATTTTTGCTTCTAAAACTGAATTAGCTTGATGTGTTTTGAAGACGGGCGGCACGGTAGTCGAGTGGTTAGCACGTCGGCTTCCCAGTTCTGAGGTCTCCGGTTCGAGTCCAGGCTCGGACCTTCCTGGGTGGAGTTTGCATGTTCTCCCCGTGCCCGCGTGGGTCTTCTCCGGGTACTCCGGTCTCCTCCCACATTCCAAAGACATGCATGGCAGGTTAATTGGGTGCTCCGAATTGTCCCTAGGTGTGCGTGTGAGTGTGTATGGTTGTTCGTCTCTGTGTGCCCTGCGATTGGCTGGCAACCAGTCCAGGGTGTCCCCCGCCTACTGCCCAGAGCCAGCTGAGATAGGCGCCAGCAGCCCCCGCGACCCTTGTGAGGAATAAGCGGTCAAGAAAATGGATGGATGGATGGATGTTTTGAAGACAAATGGTGTTATTTCAGTCATAAGTAGTTTATTTGTATCTTTGCATAGATTGAACTCACCAATTTATTAGTGGCACATATTTTTTTTCCAACACCCTCCCTTCTCATTGTGCCCACCTACTCTCTCTCTCTTGTTCTTTTTTTTTAGTTTTTTATTAAGCTTGCGGGATGTGTCAAATGTAATTTTTTAGAATATGGTGCGGGCCGCTGAAAAATGGATGGCAAATGGCCCATGGGCCGTAGTTTAGTTGCGGCTCATCTCGTCTATTCAGATGTAGCTAGTAATATGTAGTTGAGCAGAATGCAGTCTTATAATCAATTCTTGTACAACGTAGTCGAGTAGAATTAGAAAGCAGTGCAGCAGAATGTTGTCTAGTTAAATCACTCTTAATAAGAAACTTTTGTAATAGAATTTAGTCAAGGAGACTCTAGTTTTTTATTTAGATGTAGCTTGTCATACTTTGTTTGTAGTTGAGTAGAATGCAGTCTTGTTTAACTCATTCACTCCCTGGCTGTTTTACTTGATTTTGACTGCTTTTGCAAGGCCCACAAAATATTGTGTTCTATTAGTATAAAAACATGGAACCTACCAAAAGCAAGATTAGAGTCTTTTCTTTCATCAGAAAAAAACAAAAAGTATATATCGATCTGTTTCCATTTTGCAGCAATTAGCATTAGAATAAAGCGAAGTTTCATCATTATTCACAAATCTGTTTAAAACTGTGGTGGAAACATGGCCCTGATTGATCTCTTATACTCTGCTGCCACCTGCTGGCCGTTTTTGTAATAACTACCATTGCTTCAACCGTTCTCATTAGTTCAGAGGCTGCATCAAACCAACATTAAAAAAAAACGTATAAATATGTCTGTGGCAGCATGGTAACATTTAAAATAGAACGTATTTATACGTTTTTGGGAGCAAATGAGATAATCAATTCTTGTACAACGTAGTATGTAGTGTGCAGAATTATGTTGTTTAGTAGAAACTATTAAAGGAGAATAGTGCTGTCAAATATTTTTAGAATTGATTAATCAATTATTCAGGGCGGCACGGTAGTCGAGTGGTTAGCACGTCCGCTTCCCAGTTCTGAGGTCTCCTGTTCGAGTCCAGGCTCGGACCTTCCTGGGTGGAGTTTGCATGTTCTCCCCGGGCCCGCGTGGGTCTTCTCCGGGTACTCCGGTCTCCTCCCACATTCCAAAGACATGCATGGCAGGTTAATTGGGCGCTCCGAATTGTCCCTAGGTGTGCGTGTGAGTGTGGATGGTTGTTCGTCTCTGTGTGCCCTGCGATTGGTTGGCAACCAGTCCGTGGTGTCCCCCGCCTACTGCCCAGAGCCAGCTGAGATAGGCGCCAGCAGCCCCCGCGACCCTTGTGAGGAATAAGCGGTCAAGAAAATGGATGGATGGATGGATAATCAATTATTCAATCGATTAATTTCAACAGATTTATTTTAATTTTGCCTTAAAGGGTATTACAAAAGCATTTTCCCCCTGATTACTGTTTGTTAACCCGTTTGGTGTTTATTTTGTATTTTGTATTCGTATAGTGATTAAAAAAAAAAATTGTTGTACTATGTTATGTAATGTTTTATTTTGATTAAACAAAGAAGTTAATCAGTCTTCTTTACTACAGACTACAGACATCAGTGAACAAATATGTTCAGTATATAAAATACTATTGATATGCTAAAAACAAGAGGATTTGGACAATTTTAATTGAAAAAAAAATGGCTTCAAATGATTACTCGATTATTAAAATAGATGTTGATTAAATTGATAATTGATTACTTGTCGATTAATTGTGACAGGAGAATCTAAAGATCTAAAATGCATAGTATAATGTTGCTTAGTACAACTCAGTCGAGTACATTGTAGCCAAGTTAGTAGAATCTCGTCTACAGTAGTATTAGTAAGATGCCCGAGTAACTGACCTTGATTCCTAATGGGCACGCACATAATAAGGGGAAGCTATAGTGACTTCTCAATGAAAGCAGATATGCCAAACAGGTGCACCATCTCACAATACACGCACACACCCTACTGATGCAATGTGTGTGTGTGTGCATGCTGGGCGAATTCAAGCAGAAAATGACATGATGTTTGTTTGATGCCAGCAGCTCGGCGCTCCACCTGGATGCTGCCCAGGGCTGAATGTGCGTGTGTGCGCCAGTGCAACAAATTAAGGACAAAAGTTGCACTAAAACACAAAAAAAGTGTTTTCATACACAGTCGCACGCGTCAGCATTTTATTGTTAGCTGTGACGATGATGTGTGAGTTGTGTGAGCAACGACCGCACGCACGTTCTTGTAAAATGTGTCGCGCATAAAAAGATTCAAGTGCATCACACGCACGCAGGTTTGCTTGACTAATCCAGAGGACAAGGATGAGCAGAGTTGTGACATCAGCACCTCTTAAAGGACACTGTGTGTGTGGGGGTGTGTGTGCGCGCATGCAGGCCGAAAGTGTGGTACGATGTCACATTAGTGTTGCAAAACAAATGGTGTGAATGTAACAATCCAAATATTAACGTATAATAAGTCGCGTAAGAAAGGGCAGTATTTATGTTGATAGTGTACCAGTACTTGCAGTGTTTGTTACTCAATTACAGTAATATCTGTACTTCTGTATGTAGTATGTGTAATGTATTGTACATAAGCAGAGTACATCAGTAAGTACCTTTATTCTAAGTACAGTGAGGTCAGTAGCCTACTTAAGCATATGCAGTCATGTCATTTTTAACTGCCGTGTTAATATTTTAGTGCACACGAGATGATTGATCTTTTCATTTCTAGTAATTCCTTCTATTGTCTATTTTTATCCATTCTTACAGGAGTGTTATTTTTAAACAGATGAAAAAAATGAATCAATCATCAGTGATGTGCATGATACTGTGAAAACGAAAACAACAGACTTGAGAATATATTTGGATTATAAAAACAATAAGGTCCATGACACAACTACAGTATTCGACAAATTTATGAGGACATTTACCGTTCAATATGAATAACGACTTAATCCTTAGTGATGGTGATGACCTACACGTCACTTTGACTTATAAACAGTTTTATTTATGATGGTTCGCTGGTGTTACACTGATTAATGTCGACGTGTGAGCTCACAAATACAGCACAGATTTCAGTCAAGCGAAGGGGGTGTGGGGAGGGGGCGGCTAACCGGCGCCTCCAGGCCGCTTTTAGTGCTCCTGCCCCAGCCACGCAGGAGGGCAACAGCCGGCAGGTCAGCAGGTGGGTGGGCCTGCTAGCCTAAGCTAAACTGCTAGCTTCACCTGCTGACTCGACGTGACGTGACGTAACGTGAAGCACCGTCACCTTACATGACGTCACGTCAACAGACGTCACCTCACGTCACGTCACGATCCGATGTCAAGATCAGCCGGCGCGCCACACGCGCACGCTCAACGTCAACTTTCACGCGCGCGGCGCCAAAAAGCCGGCAAACGCAAGCGAACGCGCACGCGCGCGCAAAGAGTGAGCGAAACGGGAGACGTTGGCGAGTCGGCGGCGCTGCTCGCTCGCTCTTACCTCCTTCCTGGTCCGCTTGCAGACAGGCCGGGATGTTCTTCTTCCATCCGGGCATGATGCACCTCAGGGCGGATAGGGAGTCCAGGGCGATCCGCTAGCAAACACACAGCGGCAACAACATGTTAGCTAGTTAGCTTTAGCTTCATGGAGGAGATCCACCTCCGCGTGCACTTCCTCTTCTCCCTCGCCCCTTCTTCGGCACGCGAGACCCCCACCCTCTCTCTCTCTCTCTCTCTCTCTCTCTCTCTCTCTCTCGCTCTCTCTCTCTCTCTCTTTGTCGCTGGACTCCCCCGCCCCCTACTAAATGGAGTCTCGCGCTCAGGGTGGTCTTGGGGTGTGTGTGTGTATGTGTGTGTATATATATGCTGCCTTGATGTGACGTGATGAAGAAGCCCAGGGAGGGGCCCAAAAAAATGTCAATGTTGATGCGCATGCGCATGTCACCTTATTGACACCTTACAACCTTACAATTTGACCACAACTGCATTATTTAGAAGAAGAAAAAAAATCATAATTATACATGTATTCGTCCTGTATTACTATTTTTACTCACATATATGATAGGCTAATTCCTATTTATATATTTTAATTTTATTTTTATTTTCTCAGGTGACATGTTGTGGCGCCTACACAAGGCAAACATCTTTGTCTTGACTCGCTTCGGGGGGAATTTCTGTCATTTCATTAGTTGGCGAGAAAGTGGACCTCCAAAAAAGTTTAGTCCCAGCTGCTTTTTGCGATCAAAACAACGACCTTTCACCTTTTGCTACAATTTGTTGACGGTCATCTTTCCAATGAGCAAATCCATAAATATGATTATGTGAAAAATCTAATTTGTCAATGTTTTGTAACGATGAACTACCATTTTCTATTATTAAACTATAAATCATCAATGATAGTGAATAATGACGGATGTATGGAATGATGAATAATGATGGAACGATTGCTGGGTGGAGGAGTGGAGTCATTGAAGTGAAAGATTGTAGGCAAGACAAAGTGTGACCTCAATGTGACCTCATTCATTCATACACAATGCATGTACAAATGCAACCTCATTTACAGTAGTGAATGAATTGGTGTAATTTGCCCTTGTTTCATCTTCATAGTTCAATAAACACTATTATGTACAAATATACGCTTTTTTTTTTTTTTTAATGATTTGTTGTGTCGAAATGTCTCCAGAAATGTGACTAGAACCTCAGCTACTCAGTGCCTACATCGTGTGGAGTACCATGGTACTACAAGACTGGCAATACTACCAAGCGCCACACGAGGGAGGCAACGAGTCACAATCCAAAAAGACACATTTTATTTTACATCATATATTTTATTTATACATTTTAAACGCATGCAATGATTCTTATTAGTAAGCAATTTACCCAAGACTCTCTAACATGGCATTCTTTTCACCACAGAGAATCAGAGCTCCATTGAACAATTGAAACTACATTAAAAGCAAGTACAGTACTTCATGTCACAACCTCCTCAAGCTAATGGTAATGAATATCGGTTCTTCGGCTTCGATAAGAATACTGTACAAAAAAAAAAAAAAACACGAGACAAATTACATGGTGTCACTACTTCCAGAAAACCACAGAGGGCGCAAATTTATTCATGCCTCCATATTACCCAAAAAAGAAGAAGTTAAGCCTCTTCGCCAACATCTCGCGAGACGAGATGCACAACACCCGGAAGTTGCTAGGTCAACCGTGTTTACGTTTCGTTTCCACGAGCTTAGTTGGGTAAAAAAACGAATCTTTGTAGAAGTTTCAGCAAGCCGAAATGGGGAAAGCCGATTTTCTCTCACCCAAGGCGATAAGCAACCGGATAAAATCCAAAGGTCTACAGAAACTGAGGTGGTATTGTCAAATGTGTCAAAAACAATGCCGAGATGAGGTGAGTTATCCCCGACTAGTTGTTGCTATCTCTCGCGTAAAATTGTTATTTGTAATTTGCTTTCATTTTATGCGTCTTTCTCGTCCGTGTGCCACCAGAATGGCTTCAAGTGTCACTGCATGTCCGAGTCCCACCAGAGGCAGCTGCTGCTCGCCTCGGAGTGTCCACGCAAGTTTATGGACTTCTTCTCCAAGTAATGTAGCTCAAGATCAATGTATTTTTTTGAGGGAATAAAATAAGTGGGCCAGTGGACATTTTTGATACATTAAAATGTGATTTTTTACAGACATAGCAGCTCAGCGACATTATTTCTGAATGTGATGTACTGTAATCAAATAAATCAAGTTGCTGTTGTTTTTCTGTGCAGTGAGTTCAAAAGTGGCTTCGTGGAGTTGCTGCGGCGACGTTTTGGTGAGTTTGGACAACATGTGTAGTCGTTGACCCTAAAATTTTACATTTGTAAATTTGCCCCAATCTGACATGTTTGGCAGATGCTCAAACTCAAGTGACTCGTACTGCAAAGAACTGTGATAGGAACATTTGTATTTATTTATTTATTTCACCAAACATGATGGATCCTGTGGGTCTTCTTTTTGCATGTGTACAGGGACAAAGCGCGTTCACAACAACATCGTGTACAACGAGTACATCAGTGACCGCGAACACATCCACATGAACGCCACGCGCTGGGAGACGCTCACCGACTTCACCAAGTGGCTCGGACGACAAGGTTGGCAAGCTAGTAATTAAAATCTCTCCGATGCGAATATCATCCACAATTGAGTGTGTTTCGTCAGGTCTTTGCAAGGTGGACGAGACGCCCAAGGGCTGGTACATCCAATACATCGATCGTGACCCAGAGACCATCCGCCGGCAGGAGGAGCTGGCGAGGAGGAAGAAGCACGAGCTGGACGACGAGGAGCGCAGCGCCAAGTTCATCGAGGAGCAAGTCCGAAGAGGCCGCGGCGGCAAGGATGAGGAAGTGTGTTCCGAACAACATGAGCTACAATTATGATGGAGGCTTGGAGAACATTACTTATCATCACTTTTTTTTTCTTCATACTTTAGGAAGATCCAGTTTATACTGAGCTGAAGCGAGAGAATGAAGAGGAAAAGGGTAAATTTCACACATGAATATGTGTTGACATGAGTCCCCATTGCACTTGACTGTATTTCCTTCTCTTAACAGTTGCTTTCAACTTGGGTGCCAGTACATCACTGTATGGTCCTTCCACATCAAGGTATCTTGAAGCTAACTTGAACCTGCAGGCTCCATGTTTTTATTTTTTAATTTATTTATGAAGGACAATGCACATGAATCAATCAACGCAGCAAAACGGCATCCATGGATGCTCTCGTCTTTGTCCGGCGTCCCCTCTTCTTGCCTCACCCCTTGAGACTTTACTGTTTGTGGCTCCTGAACTCTTCTGAAATCTAATGATGAAAAACACCGTCCTCCTTGTAGTTCCCTCGTGGCCTCAAGCGCTCTTGCAAAGGCGTCGTCAACAAAGAGGAAAGAGCCGTCCTCCACTCCCGACTCACGGGACAAGAAGCGGAAATCCGCCCTGGAGCAGATAATCGAGGTAGCGTCTCGTATGACTTTTGGTGTCTGTTATATGTGTACGTGTCCTCGCTGACGTCAGCGTGTTAACGTTCAGATGGAGGAAAGGAAGAAGCAGCAGCAACAACCGGTCAAGACCGACCATTGGCTGCAGCCCAACATTGTGGTCAAGGTGGCGACCAAGAGGCTGGGCGATAAGTACCACAAGAAAAAGGCCGTCGTCATGGTAATCGCAAACGCAATGTACACGAGCAAGTGCCGCACATTGTGACAAACGTCTGCCCTGCAGGAGGTGCGAGAGAAATTCACGGCGGTGGTGAAGATGATAGACTCCGGGGATAAACTCAAGCTGGACCAGAACCACGTGGAAACGGTGATACCTGCGCCGGGTACGCACCCGCCGACATTTTGCAGTTACAACCGGGAAATACATGACGTGTACGAAACCTGACCAACGTCCCTGCAGGAAAACGTGTGATGATCGTGAACGGAAGCTACCGCGACACGGAGGCTGTGCTGGAGGGCATCGACGAGAAGAACTTCTGCGCTTCTCTCATGCTCGATTCAGTAAGTGTACTTACGTCCAGGTTGTTTTGATATCTGTTTAATCGGCTCATGATAGTTACTGCTGGTACAGTACATTCTGTAGAGTGAATTTGATTCTATTTCATTTATTATTTTTTTCGATTATTTATTTTACTCTCTTCCAACTCCAAGTGTAAATATTACTCTAAAACTGAGTTTATTTGGTCCCATACTAAATAGCATCACATTTACTGTACAAAATGTACTGTGTGCAAGACATAAGTGAAATTAGGAGATGTCCAAACTTTTGCCATTGAGCGTCACATCACATACAAGAAAATGGAAAGTAGAGAAGGACCTCGTCATCCTGACTTAGTAAAACATTTGAAAACCAATACACTATATTGGAGTTCAATCTATCAGTGGCCTATTAGCATAATTGTCTCAGTCAGTCTTTCTCAAACATTTAAAAGAAAATTTTCCTAAAAAGTTAAATCCAACTGAACTTGGGCAGTGATTCTTTCAAGCAGCACTAGAGTCGGGCAGATAATAAATACTCCGCGAATGGTGTGAGAACACAATGAATTGACACAACATTGGCGGACATGTGACTCTTTATTACAAGAGGAAAACCTTTACTTTTCCTTTTGCTGTCCACCAATCAACACGCAGCACAGCATGTCTGTGTAGATCTATCCCTTTCTGTGCTGCCTTTCCCAGCACAATGTTGCCAAAAAGTTACACATCACCCTCCAAAGCTGTTGATGCTGTTGTGAAATGTAGTTTTTGTTGCTATGGTAACTAAGAACCTAAAATCATGTTTTGTCATCAGGGTCCACAGAAAGGAAAGCGAGTGGACGTCGCCTATGAGGACTTCTCCAAACTGGCTTGAACAAACTTTTTTTTTTTTTTTTTTCCCTCTCCTTCTTCTCTAAAGGACTCTACTATGTCAGTTATTTTCTCTAAAATCCTAACAGACAATTTTTATTTTTTTTTTAATCACAAACAAGTCAAAGGGGCACATTTTACAGATGAAATTTTCCTTTCAATAAATTCAATGTAGTAGATTTCAATCTATAACATTAAGGAACTTGCAAATTGGACATCTGTGGGGAAAAAAATATTTTTTTCTTCTTTTTATTCCTATTTTGTTGTTGTTGAGGACTCCTCTATTCCGTTACAAGGAAGCTGTGGAGGTCAGGAACGATGTAGGCACTGTAGTGGCCATCGATGAACCCTTTTCCGCTGTTGTGTATGAACCAGCAGTAGACGTCAGAGCCGCGTCGTTTGTCCTGTCTGTAGTCCTTCTGCCAGCCCCTGGTGAGTGCAGTCAATAGGTGGCGCCATTTAACAACCAAAATTCCTAAAAGGGTCTTATCGCAAGGGGTAAAGAAGAGCTACCTGGTGACTTGCAGCTTGTTGCCCTTCACCTCCATGGTGGCCTCCTTCTTTTGGGGGTCGGTGCCGTCACGGATGTCATAAATGTTCACTTCGGGCTCTTGGGAGAACTGACCTAAGGGGCCATACACAACTTTTTGCCGTTTTGTATAAACAATATTTCTGTACATTTGTTCCGTATTAACCTCAGCACCTCAACAATAAATGTTGTGTTTTGCAAATAATGAGTAGTCTATATTACATGAGAGCCAATGAAATAATTCTGTCTGAACTCCAGCAGTGCCTTGACTTACTAGTTTAAAGACAGACCTTCGAGGGCCGGATTCCTGTAGGTTGTAGATGTTTCCCATCTCCAACACAGTTGATTTATGATCAGCTCATCAGAAAGCTCTGCATAAGCCTAATAACAATTGTAGAGGCAGGGATATATTGTCTGAGATGCCATTAGGGGTCAGTGGTGTCTGTGTGTTTATGTATGCGTGGGCGGAGCTGTGTGTGTGGGTGTGTCACAAAGGTAGAGTGATTGCTTAATCAATGTCACCTGTGTTCCTGAAAATGTTTGCTTGTTGGTACAGGAAGAGAGGAGGCAGGGTGCTGTTATTTTCTGTTGACCGCTAGATTGACTGCTAGATTCATACTAGATTGATGTTAGATTTTACCAACATATTGTCCCACACTGCAAGTTTTACCTTCAGTAATTGTACATAAGAAAGTATAGTATTGAAGAGTCAAATAAACACCTACAAACTGTAGTAAAGGCCTCAAGTTTCCATCTTGGAATCAGCGTGTCAGACAAAGCCCCGTCTTCTTATCTCAGTGACTCCATTTGGTTTGGATAATCACAACAACAATCCTCTTGATTGGAATCAGCTTGTGTTGGAAGAGAGAAACCTCCAAAACCTGCAGGACTCTGGCCCTCGAGGACCGAGTTTGCCCACCACTGACGTAATCCATTTAAAAAATGACCAGGAGCAGCAAAAAGTAGTTCTTCTACATTGACGACATGCAAATACCTATGAGGCCATGGACCAATGCTGAGTACTGGTTGTCGTTGGGGAGGTAGACACCCAGGAAGTCCACATTGACTGGGTGTTTCTTCCACACGCGGTGGAGAAGAACCATCACCTTGATGCCTTGGTTGATGGTGATGGAGACCTGCGAGTCCTTCACGATGGAGATCCTTACCCTGAATGGAAAAATAAAGTGATGACACCATCAGACATTATTTATGGGGCATTATCTGCTTACCCGTTTTGCACGATGTCCGCCGTGGCACCCCAAGTGAAGGTGTGGTTGTTCTTGCCGTCGGTGAAGGCGATGTTGTCGGTGCTGATGGTGACACTGATGCCGTCAGTCTGGTAGTAGACTGAGATGACCCCGAAATAGGTGCTCTGATTTTCTTTCTGCACCTTTTTGTTGCCGATTAGCTGTCCGTTCACCGCCACACCTGCATAACAGCATACAAAGTCACACTTTGGAAAGCCAGAGGTTACTTGATGGAGCTGGTGTCGTACCTGTGCTTCTGTCGCTCACCAGGTTGAGGATGTGGCCGGGATTGGAGTTGATGTTGAAGCAGACGTCCATGTTTCTTTGGGGCAGGTGCACAATGAAGTGAGGGTCGTTGTCCACTGGGTGAGCGAAGATGTGTCCGAGCATGCAATAAAAATCAGTTAACGGGTAGACTTGCATGGTGCAACCCGCAGATAGGGAGGTGAACATTTACCTAAGTTGACCTGCTTTGGCAACGTCCATTCCTCTGGGCCTTTTTCCACATGGCTGGGCGGCGCTGGCGTAGTCATCTGGACCCAGGGTGGAGGCTGGTAGACGACCTTCACTGGAGGTAAAGTCCTCGTTCCTCCTCCCATTCCGCTTCCTATCCACAGACATTATTTACTGGATGAAGCAGATCAAAATGACTCCTGGTTGTGGCAGGGCTTCTGTCCAGCACCTGAGCAGCAGCCTTGTTTGGGATCCTTTGGGGAGTCGGCCAGCAGCCTCTCCTTGCTGTCCTCGCTCTCCACCAGCAGAGCGGTGAGAGGAGTGACAAACTGATGCTCCATGGCTAACGCCAGGATGCGCTGGGTGATCTTTCTCTTCTTGGTGGCGGTTGGCGCCAAAGACCTGACAAGTTGGAAGGGACAGTGAAGGGCAATGAAGGACCGATCCATTGGCGAGGTTTTTGTTCAAGTAGTGGTCCGATTGTGTGCAGGTATTGGGGTTTACCTTTCACTTATCATCTGTTTGATGGTAATGTAAGCCCACAGCTGCCTGGCAAAGCCTGTGAAGGAGTGCTGCTGCTTGGCCAGCTCCATGTCCAGCTTGGAAGTGTCCACCTCCGTCTCCAAGGTGATGTCCAGCAGGGCCTGCGGCATGAGAGGAATGTGATGGAAGACCGGAAATTACCCCCACCCTCTGATTCTTTCTTGTTTCACTCACACCCGATGCGGTGGTGAAGCTGGTCAAAGTGTCGCTCTCGGACGGTTGCACCTTGCCGGCAACCACCAGCTCGGAGCCCCCGAAGTATTTGTCGAACTGGTTCTGCGTAACGTCAGACACAGAATCCTCTGGGAACTGGACGGCGATCCTCCGCAGAAGAGGATTGGATACCTGGCTGTAGAACGCCTGCAGGGAACATCAGGAAACACATATATACACAGATACTTGGGTCACTTATGCCTCTGCATGTTTGTGTTTATATTTATCTTGATAGCACAAATTTGTCATAGCTGTTTCTGAATGGCTTCGTACCCGTAGCTGCTCGGCTGCGTCATGATTAGCAAAGATGCGCTGGGCGATACCGCGGTTGTCCATGGCGATACGTTCCAAGAAGTCGTAATCCACGTCAAAGCCAATGCCCAGGGAGAACATGGAGAAGTCCTCCCTCATCACCTTCTTCACGTTCTTCTGAATGGTGCTCAGCTTGATCTCTCCTGCAGAATCATCCATTATCTATCTGAGCCAGCTGCCTAAATGGCAGGATTTGATTGGCTGGTCGGAGACTCACCCACTGTAGGGTCACCATCCGACACCAGGATAATCATGGAGACAGATCGAGGGTCGATAAGCCCCTGATTGGATGCCCTCACCAGGATCTGCACTGCTTTCATTAGCGCTTCATTGATGTTGGTTCCTGGGGATAAAAGGTTAGGTATGAGCAACACAAAATTCTTAGCTTTCTAATTCGTATATGTGTCGTGTTACCTCCAACTGGTTTAATGTTCTGGATGTACTTCTTGGCATCTGCAATTTGTATGGAGGATCCAGGAACCAGGTCTTCGCTCCAACATCGCACATTGTGGTTGAAGTCGATGATGCTGAACTGATCGTCAACAGTGAGGTCGTCCAAGATAGCCTGCATGGCCTCCACTGTCTGCCAGAAAGGACTGGAAGTCAATCGTATCGAACGGCCACCATGTTAACAAGGACTTGCCTGTTTCATCTTGACCCCCCACATGGATCCACTGACATCGATGACAAACACAATGTTTTTGGGGAGTGGTGACATGTTGGAAGGGGCAAAAAAGTGGACAAAGTGGCCATCTGAGACCTAGCGGGACCGATTGGTCTTGATCAGTCACAGTTTGTCAATGTGTTAGCAATAATTGATTGTCAGTGTCGGGGACCTGCAGCTCGCCAGCATTGTTGTCCCGCTTCACATCGTATTTGACGTTCAAGGTTCCGTCAATGGCACTTTCTGTGCAGTTGTCGCACTTCCTCTGCTGCTGCAGGGTGGGTTTGAAGACCACATGAGCCTGAGGGACAGTGGTGACATATACCAGTTAGGAATTTCCACTGCAAAGCAAAACATGTGGCGTTAGTCTTACTTTCTCTGGGGACTGCGTCACTGTGACCAGATCGACAAACTTGTCGCCTAGATTATTGGATGTTTCCAGTGTGGCGATTCCATTTGGCTCAAATATGTATACATCCACCTAAAGACAGACGTTAAAGTTGCATGAAGACCTTTAGGGTTTCTGCTAGTGTTCTGATGGTGTTTATACCTGGAACTGAGGCACCAGTCTCCCAGGCTGCAGATGCAGTGAGTGCTCATAGAATCCAAGCTTCCTCTGCATCATCTCCTGGTAGTGTAGCTCAAACTCAATGTTGCTTCCAGGAGGGACATGCACCTCCGTCTTAAAGGTCTCCAATTCCTGGGAGTTAGCTCTGTTGTGTGGAAACATTCAAGCCTCCCTTAAATTTGACTTCTTGTTTCCCTTGGGACTTTTTGACCACAGAAAATCATCCTACTCTTACTCCATCTCTCTGCAAGTCTTCTTTCATAACACAACATCTATAAATCTGGCAGCTACATCGCCAGCATTCTTTTACCAATACTGTCCCTTTGTCTGTTGATCAATATGTCTCCAAACTATACAGCTGGTCTCACTACCGTCCCATCTGTTCTGTCTCCGCTCTCTTCTTAACCTCCCTTCCATACTCCCGATTACTCTGAACAGTTGATGACAAGTACTTGAACTCCTGCACCTAATCCACCTCTACTCCCTCTAAGCTTACTATTCTACTGGTCTCTCTTCCATTCACTTTTACCTCTTACACTTTCATTCGCTTAAATGCTACATTTGGGTTAAATCCAAGAGAGATCTGGCAGACTACCTGACGATGCCAGCGGCTTTCCCTTTGGCTCGTGCCTGAGCGTACAGATTCCTAGCCACTGTCTTCTCCTTCACCGAACCTGTGAATGTGATGCCGTTGACATTCCTGAGGCGCAAAAAGCAACAGGTATCAACTCTGAATGTTATGCGTTGTCAATCTGCTGAGTGCCCTCACATTGTGAAGTTGGTAATGAAGGCTCGCTTGGGGATCTGCACATTGAAGCCAATGGTCTGGGCCTTGGAGCCTGAGTTGACAACGGAGCTTCGGACGGTGGTATGGGCGAACCGTGACGTGATCCGGCTCTCCACCTTGTAGCTCTTGACGGTGATGTCATCTCCACGGATGGCCTGGGCAGGAAGGTAAAGTTTAACGTGAGCTTTGAAGGAGGTTCTGGCCTGAAGGAGAACTTCACAGGGGTCCGGGATTCCATGCTATCCCTGGTTTGACTTGAGCGACATCTAAGACTGCCATCAAAAAGCTCAAACTGAAGTCCCTGGAACCATCGTAGGACTGATACAGAACCAGGTCAATAACCCATCAGTCACGGGAATGTCCCCAAACAGCATGTTATTGATTTTTTGAGATAAGGTCGAACTCTTGTTTTAGTGGTGAGACTTTAAAACAACAAGTGGAGAGCCATACCTCAAAATCTTCCTGCTCCTCGCTGGTCAATACTGCTCTCTAAAACACAAATAAGTCATCATGCACAATTTTTTGCAATTACTGTAATTTATACTTTATATGTAACATGTAGAAATATTGTTCATGGTTCTTAGTGGATTGTCTGCAGAAGACTTAGCTCCTGTAACACGGTGAGGCATACTCCTCCATTTCCAGTTCAAACAATATCCCACCTTATGTCTGTCACCATAATGCCGAGGGTCTGACTGGTGAGAGAAAGTTGACCATTGGTTGTTTATGAAAACATGTCGTAAGGGATGTCACAGCATCTGTCAATTAGGACCACCTTCAAGCTCACCCACCTCCTCATCCTCCCATTCGCCGTCGATCACAAATTCAAAGCAGCAGGTCTCTTGGAGGCCCAAGATCCCAACGAGGAGGAGAAGAAGAAGCTTCCGCCTCATGTTGTTAGTGCTCCGATCGTCCTACTAGCAAGCAATGTTTCTTTGCAAATGCTTAGAATCCACACAAGCGACTGACTCCCAAATCAATATTTGTAACCAGATGGGAGGCAAACTTTGAAGCTTGACCTGCACATTGGGCCCGAGTAAACAGTTGAACAAGCCCACTTACAGTTTGTTTTTCAAGATGTGGAACACTGATGTCACACTCACTATCAGATTGATTCTAAAAGTCATCCTGAGTACATTAGCCTTTAGCCTTTAGCCTGTAGCCTTTCATAATCATTCTATTCCCAATTTCACCTTTTTTTTTTTTTTCTCTCTCCTTACCTCTACCATGTGGACCACTAAGTTAAGATAACTCAGTTTTGAAAGAAAGTTAACTCCCTGATAGCGTAAATTCCGACAGTCAGTGAATGCATCACTTAGCGACAAGTGGCGCTCATTCATCTTAAGACCCTTTCTTCCTCCTCTTCCTCCTCCTCCTCTTCTTGTTGCTCTCCCTCCCCTAGTGGGTGGGTGACGGCTACACGCTCAAATCTTCTCACTAACTTTGTGACACGAGCAAAGTGAGGAAGATGAAAATGATGCTGCTGGTGGCTTTGCTGCTTTTGTGCGGCTGTTGTTCCACGCTTGGCCAAGTGAACTACTTCCAAAAAGATGACTATGTTGATGCCGACTTGGAGGACTTTGATTTGGATATTGTAAGTGTCTGCTTATGTTGGCGTTTTTTGTTTTTTTTAAACTGAATTAACTTTTTTTTTTTTTTTTCCTGCAGGCACCTCGCAGAGTTCCACGACAGGTGAAAAACACCCTCATGAAGGTAGAATTCTTCTTCTTGAGCAAAATATTCTTTATTTGGATTACTAACAATGACCCACATTTCTTTGGACCAGTTTACATCAATTAGAAACGTTATACTTGCGCCTCTTTTGGGTGTGACGCGTACAGGAGATGGTGCCAAGTGCACAGATGTTCCTTCTGATCTGATCTGATCTGATCTGATGTCAGCTCATGGGAGTTGAATTCCTTTCCCATCTGCACACTTCTTCTATTTCATCAAAAAGATGCACTCATTCAGTGGATGCAGGAATAGTTCTTGAATTTAACTTATTTTAGCACATTAACAAAGCTGACTTGTTCTCTCTGTGCAGGAGACGAGGCCTCACATTCAGGAGCTGTCCGTCAACACTACCGTCATCTCCCGTTATGCCTTCACAACGGTGCGCTGCATCATGCTCAACCGGCATGCCGCCGCCGCCGACGGCGTCTTCCACTTTCCTGTGCCGGCTGGCGCCTTCGTCTCCAACTTCACCATGTGAGAAGCACACGCTTAATTAAAGTACACACAAGTCAGGGATATTGGGCTTTCTTATATATATATATATATATATATATATATATATATATATATATATATATATATATATTATTTTTTTTTTTTAAGGGTTCATTTAAAAAAAAATAGTGCTTTAATTTCATTTAAAGTTCCTTTAACACCACAAATGTTTTTAACGCACTTGGAAAGCCTGTACTGGGGGAATTCCAGTCACAATGTAGCAGACACGTCCACGTCAAAATTTATCAGTAATAATTTTAATAAATAGTGAATATATTTGTGGAGCCTGGGGTCAATTTGTATTTGACAATTTTATAAATGTGCAGAATTTCACAAGTTACTTCATGTTAAAGATTAGGTAGCTCTTAATATGGAAAGAAAAATGCACTGAGCTGTCAACAATGTCTTGCAAATGCAATTATGCCATCTAGTGAGAGATAATGACTTCGACACAATATCACTCTTTTTTCTTTTTTTTTAAATTTAATTATTATTATTATTTTACAGTACAGTTCATCCTTTTAATTTTAACTCAGTTTTATGAATTATTGTACATTTAGAACTGATATAAAATTTGTGATGAATCGTGAGTTAACTATTGAAGTTATGCAATTAATTACAATTAAAAATTTGAATTGCTTGACATAATAACAAAATTCTTGGAAATTGTGCATGTGAGCATAGATAGCTCACTAACTACACATCACAATTGCACCAAACAGGATCTTACAGGGTCTTTTGAATGTTTCAGTACTTCTTGCATATGACCATTATTAATATTATTATTCTGAGATTGGCTGGCGACCAGTTCAGGTTGTACCCCGCCTACTGCCCAAAGCCAGCTGAGATAGGCTCCAGCACCCCCCTGCGACCCTTGTGGGTCATAAACGGTCAAGGAAATGGATGGATGGATGGATGGATATTATTATTATTATTATTATTATTATTATTATTATTATTTATAATAATAATAATAATAATGGTTCATTCATGGCTCAAGCACTTTAATTGTGAATGTTGCCATTTGACTCTTTGCTGTAGAACAGCGAGTTGTGCAAAAAAGTACCGAAACATTGGATACTTTTGGTGAGTCGTACAGATGACATCAGGATCAATGAATGCTGCTTGTAAGAAATATGCTGCTTTCCCGTCGCCATGGAGACATCGAAGTGTTGACAAAGGCCTGGAGAGCGTCTCACACCGCTTCGACATGCCATAAACCTGTGTCAAGGGGAATTCAGGCTCTTTTGTGTGAGAAAATGCAGTTAAAGCAGGAGCACTAATCCTCTCACTTTGACCTTCCAAACCCAGGATCATCGCAGGGCGTGTCTACCAGAGCCAGGTCACGCCGAAAGAGAGGCGGAGGGTCAAGCAACCAGACGGCAAAGGTCGGGACAAAGAGTCAGGTGACACAAGGTGAGGTATGTGTGCTCAGTTGTTCCTACTCTCATCTTCGTCCGCTGGCCTCTAATTGCACCTTTTGAGTCACTTCCTCTTTCTTCATGCTTCAAGCTTGCAAACATAAGAACAACTTCAGTGTGTGAGTGTGTGCGTGCGTGTTCGCCAAAAGAAACACACTTGCGCGTGATATGGAAGAAGTGACAGAGAAGAGATTGGGAGGCGCAAGAGGAGGATGAAGGGTGGGCGAGAAGTGGAATAATTGACACTTGCATATTGATGATGACATCACCTCCTGTTCTGTTGAAGTCATCATTTTGCCGCCGCCTCCACTGTTAATGATTCTTCATCATTTGTGTGTGTTTGGTGCATCTTTCGACATGTGCAGCTAAATTTTGTACAAGTATTTAAAAAAAAAGAGCAAAAAAAAAGCACAACCTGATTTGATTCAGTTGATTAACTCAGAATTCAGCAATCTTGATTTAATCTAAACATAATTTGACTTCAAATATGTTTACTCCTTTTATTTATTTTTTTCATGATAGATGGATGGATTTGTTTTTCAATGCAAGTGTATCTTGGGATATGAGTGACCTGAGTTACTAGTTTTTAGAGGTACAAGCCGGCATATATTCCTTACCCTCTGCGAAGAATGTTTTAGGGTTGGTTTTAAAAAATTAAATAATCGATATCGAATCGATTTGCCTTGTCAAGCTTGATATCGATTCATAAAACCATTAATAAATTTTTAATATATCTCTTTTTCCCATATATTCTTAATAAAATAGAATTTTGAGGACAATTTTTTTGTATCACACTGTTTTCTTGAAATTTACTGTTTATGTGAATTTAAGTATTTTCTTACATTTATGAAAGACCTGACTTATTGCACTTTATGGCAATTCGGGATCTTTTTCATTTATATTTACAATTATTGAATTAGGATTATGAAAACATCTCATCCATGCTGATATCAATGCTTATGTAACACTTATTAAAGGGATAGTTCGGATTTTTTTACATGAATCTCTATTTCATCCTCACCTCCAGTGTGTGCGATCATCACTGACTTACCCCTGATAGCGTTCTGTGACACGAGTTCTGGTCCGGTGTTGGATGAGAGAAAAATAGTCCAGCAAGTTGTCTGGGGTCACCTAAATAAAGCGTTTTTCTCTTCTCAAAACAATTTGTGTTCAAAAGAGTGTGATACATTTGCACACTAAACTCGTTTCTGAAAATAGTCAGGCGCCATTACCGCCCGGCACTACTTTTCTGTTCGTTCGTATCACTGCGCGGAGCCCCGCATACAGCTGATCGATCCGCGCGGCTTCCGGCTTCGAAAAGACAAACGACTTGTAGATTAGTGCGCGTCTATCAGCTGTATGCGGAAATAGAGATTCATGTAAAAAAATCCGAACTATCCCTTTAAGTGATACTTTCGTGTTACTTTCATGTTTGTGGACTTTTTTTTTTTTTTTATCATTTCCTGGATATTTAATAAGAATTGATGTTCCAGAATTAATCAATATCAGATTGAACTGAAGTGAATCGAATAATTAAACTCGAATCGAGCTGATTTTTTGTGAATCGAAATTGAATCAACTGAGGAAATTGAAATGGATGTATCCAGCCCTATTAACTAATTTTCTCCCAAAAACGTATAAATACGTTCTATTTTAAATATTACCAGTGTTCCAAAGACGTATTTCTAAGTTGTTTTCTTTCTTTTTTTTTTTTTTTTTTTTTTTTTTTTTTTTTTTTTTTTTTTTTTTTTATACTAGAACATACAGAAGGCTTTGATGCAACCTCTGAACTGAAGAGAAGGGTTGAAGCAATGCTAGTTATTACAAAAATGGCCAGCAGGTGATGGCAGAGTATAAGAGATCAAACTGGGCCATGTTGCAACAAGCTGTTTTCCCTACAGTTTTAAACAGATTTTTTAATAATGATGAAAATTAGCTATATTCTAAAGAAAATTGCTGCAAAACGGAAATGGATAGAAATATACTTTTTTTTTCTGATGAAGGAAGAGACTCCAATCTTTCTTTTGGTAAGTTCCATGTTTTTATAGCAATAGAACACAATATTCTGTAGGCCTTGCAAAATCAGTCAATCCAGTAAAACAGCCGGGAGTGGAGGAGACTGGTTCAGTAAAAATGGCTGGGAGTGAATGAGTTAATATTATAGTGGCTTACTGAGAAGCTGTAACCGGCGCCATTTATCAACATATCTGTTTTATGCCCCCAGGTGGCCATGACACAAACAGAGCAGTTCAATGTCCATAGAATTAAAGAAAATAATGTTAATTAATTTTAAGCAAAATCAGCCAAAATTACAGCCGCATTTTCACAAGTTCCAAGTACTTTTATCTGTTGTTACTTAGAATTCCTGGAACTATAACAAATTTCGATCTCCCCTGCTAGTTCCGACTCTGAGTCGGAGGTGTTCCGCATGGCGGCCAGTATTCCGAGCGGCAAGCGTGCCGTCTTCCTGCTCGCGTACGAGGAGCTGCTGCAGCGCCGGCTTGGCCGCTACGAGCACGTGATCAGCCTGCGGCCGCTGCAGCTGGTGAGCCGCCTGCGGGTGGACGTCACCATCGTGGACCACTTGGCCATCACTACTCTTCAGGTGCTTCCTCTCCGCCGGAGCGGCGGCACCAGCCCGGCAAGGACTCCAGGTTTGTGTACAATGAGAGGGACCCCTGCTATATAAGTCCATGTCATTCGTTTGCGTTATTTTCATCAATGCTTTTTTTTTGTTTGTTTATGGGTTTTCACATTTTACAGATGATCTCTGTTTATTGTATGTGAAGTAAACTGATAGAGATCATATAAAAAATTATGGGTGTCAAGCGATTCAAATTTTTAATCTTAATTAATTGCATGACTTAACTCACGATTAATCGCAAATTTATATCTGTTCTAAATGTACAAAGGTTTTCATACTCTTAACATAAAAGTGGAAAGAAATGTTAAACAGAAATATGGCTGCATCTTTTCGGCATTGATACAATAATTTAATTGAGTTAAAATTAAAAAGATGTACTGTATTGTAAAAAAAAAAAAAAAAAAAAATGAACGTGAAATTGATTTGTGTTGAGGTCATTTTTCTGCCACTAGATGGCAAATTGTATTTTTAAGATGTTGGTGATAGCTCAGTGCATTTTTATTTTCATATTAAGAGCTATCTAACCTTTAACCTGAAGTAACGTTTGAAATTCTGCACATTTTTTTAAATTGTAAAATACAACTTGACCCCAGTCTCCACACATATATGCTCATTGGATTCCTCCAGTGCAGGCTTTCCAAGTAGCCGCACGTTAAAAAAAAAATAGTGACGTTAAAGGAACTTTAAATTAACTCAAAATTAATGCACTAATTTTGACACGCCTATAAAAAAATATTTTTTTTTATATTTATATATATTTTTTTCCCCCTGCCTCATGCTTTAAACACATTTAACCTTTTTGACAGACCTTTTCAAATGTTTTTTTTGGTACCTTCTCTCACTCACAGTTTCCCCCAAAACTTGTCATTTCCAGTTGTAGATTATTATGACTGACACAAGAAAAGTAAACATTGAAACACTAAAACGGCCCATCAAACCTTCTAATTTCATCCAAAGGAGATCCACTAGCTTAATGCTAATATAAAATGTGAAAAGCAAATTACAGGCTAATACCAGTCAGCATACTGCAGATGCTGGTGTGGTGATAAAACCTTAAACAATTGCTACTTTACGCACACACTAGCACCAAACATGTCCAGTCCAGTAGCTTCATACAAACAGATAACGCGTAATGCTAACAGAAATTAGCATGGCGTGAACACCTCAAACACAGTCTCGTGCTGCAGCCAAGACGGAGCCCCCCATCACCACGACGGTGCAAAAGGAACGGAACATCTGCAAGGTCACCTTCAGCCCCACCATTGTTCAGCAGGCCAAGATCACCACCAACGGCATCCTGGGAGATTTTGTCATCCGCTACGATGTCCAGCGGGACATGGGAATTGGAGATGTGCAGGTACGAGTTCTTCTTCTTCTTGGCTCTCGTTTCGAGTGGACTTTGGAACTCTCGCTGTGTCTCAATTGCAGGTTCAAAACGGCCACTTTGTCCACTATTTTGCGCCCAAAGACCTCCCGGTGGTGCCCAAGAATGTCGTGTTTGTAATCGACACCAGCGCCTCCATGCTGGGCACCAAAATGAGACAGGTAGGACTCTTCACCTAAGGACAGCTACATTACTGTGCTCCCAATCCTGCATCCAGGGAGGAGTTTTTCACAGAACTGATAAACACGCGAGCCTTACAGATTGGCTCTGAGTCAAAAACAGTCCCGTTGCGTTGCGGAGCACAAG
The DNA here is from genome assembly GCF_051991245.1 of Festucalex cinctus. NCBI lineage: Eukaryota > Metazoa > Chordata > Actinopteri > Syngnathiformes > Syngnathidae > Festucalex > Festucalex cinctus. The sequence continues at coordinate 9,498,756 of NC_135426.1, forward strand.
GCCCGAGCTGTGAAGCAAGAAGGTCAGTATCCATCAAGTCATGGAACTTTTGAGACAACGCTAGCCTGGACCCCCGTGATCCCCGCCCCCGGCCATCTCCAGATCCTCGCAGGCGAACAACGGGCGGGGATTGATGCGCTCGCACAATGGCGGGCTTCACGGCGGGTCAAGCATCTGCTTCTGACCGGGAGCGTATACATCCCATAAAGATTCCAGTGCCAAATTATACAACGCGCCTACACACACAATGTTTCCCACAATGTTCTGTCCAAAAAGCCATAAATTAGGAGGATTATTGCAACTTCATATATTACACATATCTTTTGGTAGATTTTTTTTTTTATGTCAAAATCAACATACCCTTTTCTTTTTTTTTGGTAATTTATATTTTATTATCTTTTCCATTATATATTTCACTGGCATTAATTTATTTCTTGCCAATCCTTCACAGACAGCTTTGTTAGCATCACTTTGCCATCTTTCTTTAACGTATTCACGGTTGTTTCGTTTTTAAAAACAAAACATTATACAGTTTTGAAATTGCTTTCTGTATTTATGATCCAATCGCATCCATTGCCATTTTTATAATACTAAGCAATGAATAATCTTTTTTTTTTCTTGCCGCAAATAATGACATACCTGCAGAAATCCTGATTTTGCAGATGATGTCAATCTTTTAAATTCTGAAAACTCAGAACAGAATGAGTCTTCATAACCTCCCAATGCAACCCTTTCCCATAATTTGGACCTCATCCATCCGATTGAGTGTAAAATCTATACATAAATTGAGGTGTTAAAATTAGTGCATTCATTTTTAATTAAGTTAAAGTTCCTTTAACGGCACTAAATGTTTTAAATGTGCGATTAATGACCACAAGCCTGTACTGGGGGAAATCCAGTCACAAAGCAGCAGACAGTTCCATGTCAAAATTTAGCAGTAATAATTTAAAAAATTTGATTACTTTTTTTAATTGAATTAAAAAAAACAAAAAACAAAACGAATGCATATATGTGTGGAGACTGGGGTATTTTACAATGTTAAAAATGTGCAGAATTTTGCAAGTAACTTCATGTTAAAGATTAGATAGCTCTTAATATGAAAAGAAAAATGCACCGAGTTGTCTTACAAATGCAATTATGCCATCTCGTGGCAGAAAAATACCTCAACACAAATTAATATCACACTCATTTTTTTTGAAGTACAGTACATCTTTTTAATTTTAACTCAGTTTTATGAATTATGAAATTACTGTATCAATCAATGACTAAAAGATGCAGACAAATTTCTGTTCATTTAACATTTTTTTTCTACTTTTATGCTAACTCGTTAAAAAAGATATTGTGCATTTTATTGTACATTTAGAACAGATATAAAATTTGTGAATAATTGTGAGTTAACTATTGAAGTCATGCAATTAATTACGATTACAACTTTTAATCGCCTGACACCCTAAATCATAAGAAATCCATCCAAATTTTAACAGATATTTATCACCAGGCATAGACTTATATTTTGTTTCCAGAGAGAACAACATATTTCATCTTTTTTCCCTTTTCAAATGACATATTTTTCTCGTAATATTGCAACTTTACTCCCATAAAAAAAAATTTCCATCTGTCCCTTGCCAGACAAAAGATGCCCTATTCACCATCCTGAGGGACCTACGATCGGTCGATCACTTCAACTTCGTCAGCTTCTCTAACAAGATCAAAGTGTGGCGACCCAGCGGCCTGGTGCCGGTCACGCCGCTCAACATCCGAGATGCCAAGAAGTTTATCTACACGCTGATGCCTACTGGAGGTCAGAACATCGACTGCCATGTTCTCGCCATATCACACATACAGTATAGCAAACTATTTAAAATGACTGCAAAATTATGGCTTAAAAATGTTGTGGATATTGTTGTGTGTGACTCACAGGAACCAACATCGACGGCGCCATCCAGAGTGGCTCCGCCCTGCTCCGCGACTACCTCTCGGGTCCCCACGTGGGCCCCAACAGCGTCTCGCTCATCATCTTCCTAACGGACGGACGGCCCACGGTCGGGGAGTCGCAGTCGGCGGCCATCCTGGGAAACACCCGCTCGGCCGTGCTGGACAAGTTCTGCATCTTCACCATCGGCATCGGCAATGACGTGGACTACAAGCTTCTGGAGCGCATGTCCCTGGAGAACTGCGGCGTGATGAGGCGCATCCGGGAGGAGGCCGACGCCAGCGCGATGCTCAAAGGGTAAGGAAGGAAGGGACTGAGAGTCACTGTTAAGTGTTGGCAGGTACAGTGATGTCTTGAGATGCGAGTTTAATTTGTTTTTTGACTACATTTGAAACTAAAAACATCCTCAAATCATCTTTCCCCATTGAAATGAATGCAAATCCCATTAGTTTGTTCCAGGCCACTGGAACACTAACTAACACTAAACTTTAATGTCTTTATAAAAATAATATGTATTTTTAAAAAATTATACAAATTTAAACAAATAGCTACCCACCTAAATTTTAAAATAAAATTTCAACATAAATAGTTTTCCAAAATTTCAATATAACTGAAAGGGGATACTTTACTTATTTGGCCATTTTTGGCAGTCAAATGTGAATATTTTGCCTCTAATAAATGTGATATCTTCATTATTTTTCACATAAATGACATCACAAGGGCTCAGCTAACCAATCAGAGCTCAGCTGTTTTCTAGGTTTGGTCATGTGCCATTCACAAGCTGAGCTTATTTAGCCATTTTAATGTTTGACTGACTGTTTGACTGCAAAATATTAATATTTTGCCTATAATAAATTTGATATTTTCATTATTTTTCATGTACAATTAGTACCTTTAAAAACACATTTTGCAACTTGATGTCGTCTGAACCAATTACAGCTCAGCTTGTGAATGTCACATGACCAAACCGAGAAAACAGGTGAGCTGTGATTGGATACCTGAGCCCTTGTGATGTCATTTTCAGTCGACAGCAAGTTGCAAAATGTGTTTTTAAAGGTACTATTTGTACATGAAAAATAATGAAAGTATCAAATTAATTATAGTCAAAATATTAACTTTTTATTGCTATAATGGGCTAAATAAGCGAAGTATCGCTTTAATATATAATAAGTGCACGTATTTCCCAGTGTCAGCAACATCTTTTAGAAAATCAACCAAACATCTAAATAAATAGGTCTCTGAAGTTTACCCAGTTTTAAATTCATTTCTTTTCACCCATGGATATTCATAGTACCAACATAATTAAATCAAATGTAAATAATTAAACCCATTGTGCATTTTGATGACTTCATTCCAGCTCCTCTTGGTGTATGGCGCATACTCTCAATGACCAAGTTTTAATCCTCCCCGCTTTTGTAAGCCGTCTTTCATCACGCTGCGTCTGGACAAAGAGCGGCAACGTCTCGCGCTGACAGCCGCACTCTTTCAATCAGCTGGAGAGCCTGCGAGCCCCCCTCTCGTCTTTCCTGCTCTTTTATTCGCGGGCGTCGGCTTTCGGCCCGGCCGGCCTGCGACCTGTTTGCACAGCGGCGCGGGGAATGCGCGCGCGTTGTGTAACCGGCGTCTGAGCATGCTCGGAGATAATAGGCCTCGCGCGTCTTGAGCAAACATGGCTTTGGGCTTCACGGCGGCGTGACAAGGACATGGATGGAGGGTTTAGTTTTCTTTTATGGAGGTGAGCAAACTCTCGAGTGAGGCGACAAGCGGATTTGCTTGCTTCCTGGGCAAGAACGGGATGCAGAGAATTTTGAATACGTACATGTTTTTTCTTTTTATGATCTAAGAACTTTAAAAGCTTTTTTTTCCCCCAGAAGTGTGTTTGGATTGCAGGAACATTTGTCTAAACTTTGTGCCTTTTCTCAGTTTTTTGAGATATGAGCAGCGGATCGGCTGGCAAATTGTACATTGTGTATTTAAAACAACCGCACATCTTTGCCTTAATAATGCCAAACATTCATATATATATATATATATATATATATATATATATAGTCTTCCCTCGCTATAACGCGGTTCACATTTCGCGGTCTCGCTCTATCGCGGATTTTTTTTTAAGTGCAATTTTGCATATTTTTTTACAGTAATATACCCATTTTATAAAAATTTATGAAGTTCTGAACATTATCAATGTTTGAACAAGAGAGAAATGGGAGAACATGTAAATGCCTCAATGAGAAAAGTGTATAAATTGTGCGGTTGGGGATTTTTGAGCCTTAAAACATTTATAAGAGTTGTAAAACATAAAGCTAACTACTTCGCGGATTTCATTTATTGCGGGTATTTTTTGGAACCTAACCCCAGCGGAAAACGAGGGAACACTGTATGTATGTATATATATATGTATATACATATATATATATATATATATAATTTTATTTCCATTTATATTTATTTTTTTATTTAATTTTTTTATTATATTTTTTAAATGTTAATATTTTGTCTATAATAAATTTGATATTTTCATTATTTTTAATGTATAATTAGTACCTTAAAAACACATTTTGCAACTTGCAGTCAACTGAAAATGACATCACAATGTGCTCAGGTAACCAATCACAGCTCAGCTTATGAATGTCACATGACCAAACCGAGAAAACAGGTGAGCTGTGATTGGCCTGAGCACATGTGATGTCATTTTCAGTTGACAAGTGGCAAAATTATTTTTTAAAAGTGTTAATTGTATGTGAAAAATAATGAAACTATCAAATTAATTACAGACAAAATATTAACTTTTTATTACTATAATGGGCTAAATAAGTGAAGTATCCCTTTAATAATTAATGTTCTTTCTGATTTTTTGAAATACTGATATGTTTGATATGTCTGTGTATTATTATATTTTTGACAGTTATAAATGTTCGAATTTAAAGCATTGTGACCGAATGTATCAAATATGAAAAGTAATTTGTGGAAGTTGACTTTCAAAAAAAAAAAAAAAAAGTTCAAAAGGAGCAATGAATACTATTTACAAAGAATCAGAATTTTCTCTCATATATTTCATAGTTCAGGCTTTATAGGGTTTTAAAGTCCACTTAATGGGCTAAAAGATGGCATCTGTAAGAGTATTTTATAACCCTTGAGCACAAACTGTGGACCAACAGATAATATAATATACTCACAGGCATATAGTCTTCATCCTCCGCGACGAATGCTGAATTTTACTGCACCATATATACATCTAGTGTAGTGAATATTGGACGTTTTTATTCCTGTCTCTTTCTCCGATGTTCAGGTTCTATGAAGAGATCGGCACGCCGCTGCTGTCCGACATCAGGATAAACTACACGTCGGACTCTGTGGATCACGTGACGCAGCACCTCTTCACCAACTACTTCAATGGCTCCGAGATGGTCGTCGCCGGCAAGCTGAGCAACATGAGCGCCGAGTCGCTCCACGTTCAAGTCACGGCCAGCAACAACGACAAGACGGTCACCCTGGAGACGGAAGTGCCGCTGCGGCGGCAGGAGTTGGAGACTGAGAAGCACGTGAAGGCGGCGGCGGCGAGAATCCCAGGATCGGGAGATGCCTTGAAATGGTTGGCAGCGGACTTCGTGGAGCGCGTGTGGGGATTCCTGACAGTGAAGGAGGAACTTCGCTCACGTCTGAGCAGCCGAACCAGCCGGGAGAGGGAAGAGCACGTCCGGCGGGCTGCCAACCTCTCCCTGGCGTATCACTTCCTCACCCCGCTCACCAACATGCTGGTGGACAAGCCCCAGGTCTTGGCGGACGGCACCATGGCACCTGCCTCACTGGCAGCTAACGAGGTGCCGGATGACGAGGAGGAGGAGGGAATGTTACGCAGGGAAGTCGACAGACAGAGTTTAACTCTGAGCAACAGCATCAGAGGTAAGATTCAGTAACCAAACTACTACACAACACACAAAATGTTAAAGGGGCTGTCTGCCGGATTCACTCAGGAAAGTGCACTTTTTAAATACAGGATGTACACACTTTAACTTTCTCTCAGTCTACACATCTGTGTTTTTGTTAATCTTTTGTGGTAATTTCATCCTAAACCCCCACCTCCCCAGCCTGTATTTTGCCATTTTGTGTTTGTTTTGTAAACAGCGGGACGTTTCTGTAGAAAGACAGTATTTACAACCCTCCAGCCAATCGCAGAGCAGGGGGGTGGCGTGTCGCAAACGGGGCCGGGCGAACGTGTCAGCTGCGTAACGTAACTCCCGCGGCAATTTGAAAGCACTCACGGATTATTTTTTTTTTCACTCGCTTACGTGTGTGAATGACTGAGTGAAGAAAAAAAAATCCTGACATTGTCCGAAGCATGAAATAAATAAATGTGAGAGCAGAGCATTTTTATTGATATTTAATTCTATTTAATTATATATATATATATATATATATATATATATATATATATATATATATATATATATATATATATATATATATATATATATATATAAAATTTTGTTTTGTTTTTATTTCCATTTATATTTATTTTTTGTATTTAATTTTTGAATTACATTTTTTTATATCTGTTTTCATATTTTCACTTTAGTTCACATTATTTCTATTTATTTATTTATTTATTTATTCATTAATATTTTTTTATTTGTCAGTTTTGGTCCTCCATACTGTACCTCAGCTCCTTTTTATCAGACCATTGAACAATTTGACGTGTACTTTCTATTGTTGTGCTATTATGACATTTAATGAAGACATTAAACCAGCATTTCCTCCTCCTTGCAGGTCAGGTTGAGAGGAGAGCCACCAAGAAGTCAGTTACCATCTCCAAAACATCAGGTGACGCCACATTGTCAACACTGCGGTTCCAAAGGACGCGTTTAAAGTGTGGCGGGGGGGAGCACTAGGGGATGTCCAGTACTTTGGCTTTGCCTGTAATTTGTGTGCTGTTCACAGCATGATGAACATGAGCTGGAAGGGAGGAAGAGGCACTAATTTGTGAGCAGCCAGTTGGAAAGCACTTGTGAGGTTTTGTTAAGATGAAGAAGAAGAGGCAGAAGCAGCCTAATGGCCCTGTCATTAGGCTGCTTTATCATCACTATCATCTTAGTGACAAGTCTGTGGAGGCGCTATGTGATGAAACCACATTATAACCATCAGTCATCTCTCATTTTATGTAAAACGAGCTCATTTGAACAAGGCGTAGATCCTCTTCCTGGGAATTAAAATCTACTAAAAGCTGCTTTTTCCTTGCTTCTCTCCAGCGGATGGTGATCCTCACTTTGTGGTGGACTTTCCTCTCAGCAAGATGGCCGTCTGCTTCAACATCAATGGCGAGCCCGGTCACGTCCTCCGTCTGGTTTCTGATCACAAATTCTCCGGTAGGGAAAAAAAAAAGCGAACAATCCAATCAACCGATGATTCCTAGCCATTGCACCGCAGTCTGAAAATGATCTCTTGTTTCTAAGTCAACAGAGCAGTCTTGAAACTAGAAATTAACTTTCTAAGACAGTGGTTCTTAACCTGGGTTTGATTGAAACACGGATTTGGTGAATCAGTTTCAGTGGTTCGGCGGAGGTCAAGAGTCGAGACAAAAACTTGCTTTGCCTATCTGTGTTGCAGGGAATTTGCTGCGCTGAGTAGTCGACTTGTGATTATTGTACATTGCTATATTATTGTAATCCCTTCATACTAGCTATGTCGAGCCAAAAAAAGAAAGTGGTCAGATGAATATGTGCAATATGAATTCACATTCACGTATGGTGTTCCACAGGGTTCCATTCTGGGGCCTCTGCTGTTTTCATTGTATCTGTTTTTTTTTTTTTTTTATGTGCTCCATAAATATATAGCGATACACTATTAACCCAAATTAGCAGAGCTAATAAAAATTTAAAAAAAAGTGAGGGTGCCTCAATTGAGTTGTTTCCTCACTTTTTTTTTTTTTTTAGTTAATTCAAAACTTTGAGATCAGAATCAGATTAATTAAAAAAATAATAATAAAAGTTGTGGATGCCATTTTGATAATATAACATAAATTATTATTAATTTATTTAAAGTTTACATAACCAGTTAAAGAAACTGAGAACAGATTATCATTTACAATGAAAACTGCAGACAGAGTAAAATAAAGCTAAAATAAAATTACAAATTAACCAGTAAAATAAATTATTAAATATATAAACAAAACATAAAACAAAATATAAAATAATACATCAAATTTTATTTTTTTGTATGTAATATATAAAATTAATTTAATTGTAAATATTACCTTTTTTAAAATAATATAAACAAGATTAAATTTTATCACGAAATAACTACATTTTATTAAGTTACAGCTAATTTGTTTTTAAGTTATCCATACCCAAAAATTAGGAGGCCAATAGTTCAATTTAATCAAATATTATTAATACAAATTACCCATAAAAGCATGAAAAGTGACACCAACTTCAAAAAGTTAAGTTAGTCGCAGTTTAAAAAAATAAATTAAAAAAATAAAGTATTACGTAAAAGTATCCATCCATCCATTTTCTTGACCACTTATTCCTCACAAGGGTCACAGGGGGTGCTGGAGCCTATCTCAGCTGGCTTTGGGCAGCAGGCGGGGTACAGCATGGACTGGTTGCCAGCCAATCGCAGTTGTGTGAAAGTATTGTGTACCTAATCTATTTGATTGTTTTGGATGTTCGGGTTTAGAGTGCCATCTGATCTATTCGATGCCCTGAGAAAAATGAAAATGATGCCAATGCGGTTTACACGCTTCATGTGTGTTTGTTCAGGCGTGACGGTAAACGGCAAACTCATCGGCGCACCGCCCCCGCCGGGTAGCCGCAAGCTTCAGCGCACCTACTTCAGCAGCATCACCGTGGTGGTGGACCGCCCCCGCCGCGCCTACATCGAGGTGACGCCCACCAAGGTCATCTTGGACGGGTTGGACCGCCTGGTACTGCCGTGCCACTCGAGCGCCTCTGTGGAGAGCGGCGTGCTGTCGGTGGCAATCGTCGGCGGCTGCAACGTGACGGTGAGTGTCGGCGGCAACGTCAGCTTGGTGGTCCTGCTGCACCGCTACAAGAACCCGGCGCCCTACCAGAGAGACCACCTGGGTTTCTACATCCAAGATAGTGAGGGGCTCTCGCCCAGCTGCCATGGCCTGTTGGGTACGTGGAAACTTTTGGATTTTTTATTTAAATTATTAATCGGCCACCGATTATAATCAGCCGATTATTGCCCTTCAAACATTGGCCAAAAACAATCAGCCAATTAACTGATTGTTTTCCCCTTAAACGTTATAATTGAAGAAAACCCAAGTATCCGATGCTGTCAAAGTACCCTGAATGCACCATTTTGCCTGCGTAGCATTAGCAACGAGCAAGTGTGTAGCATGTTATTCTGTTGTCCACAAGCACCCTTTCAGCTCTTTTATGACACTTTAATGGAGTTAACTGTAAAACTAAACACACGACGATAAGAATTACATCCACTGTATATTTAAATACAAAACATGCTTTGTTTTTAAAACATCGCTAGCCTAGTGCTAATGCTAAAAGAGAAGGGAGGATCCCAAACGCTAACAGGAAGTTAGCATCGACTTCGGGAGTGTTTTTCCTTCAAATATTGAATGTTCACACATCAATGCTGTGGGAAAACATACCCTCAGCAGGTAAGATAACACTATGCAAAGGGACAAATTCTCCCAATCTGTGAAAAACGAGTTATTTTAATAGAATTCAATCACAACTTTGTTCTGTGCTCACTTTAAGTGTGTACACCGTGGCTGCGCGGCACCACACTGCCCCCACAAGGCCAAAACATGCAGGAACAGCCAGTATTGGCTCTTATTGTTTTTCAGTTGCTATTATTTTAGTATACTCTGATTTCACTTTCTTACTGTTTTATTTTGTCATTGTTCTTTCAATTTATATTTAAGTTGATGTTTCAAGGATTCAAAGAATTTCTTTTCTCAAAATTCAAGGATGCAAACGTCCAAAGACTTTCTTTTTGTCTTAACACACATTTCTGCATGACATGCATGAAGTACAATCTTGGTGTTGACATCTGCCTAAAAAAAATGCATACAGTATTGGCCGATTTAAATGTATTTATGGGCTCAACTATCCTTTCACCTCCTCACAGGCCAGTTCCTGCACGAGGAGGTGCGCGTGGTGGAAGGAAATCCAGGGGAGAATTCCACGTCTGCACTCCTGAAGCTGAGGGGCCGCTCGGTGCCGGTGATCCGCAAGAGCCGACGCATCTTTGGCGGTGCGCAGAGCGTGGACTGCTGGTTCGCCAAGAACAACGGCGCCAAACTCGTGGACGGACGCTACGAGGACTACGTGGCGTCGCACATGTTCGACACAGGCGAGGGGCCGCATGGGAGCAACGCAGTGTGAGAACCCCCCCCCCGGCCCAGGTACTCTTTACTTTTGAAAATCAGCCATACCCCAGCAGAATGTTGCCAATATGCACTAAGGGATTATTTTGGTTCCCCTTACCATTTAAGGAAACAACAAAAACTGTTAAGTATGCAAATATCTTCCCTTATCTTTTTCTATTGGACATTTTTTTTTTTATGGCTGTGTAAATAAAATGTTTAGAGTAGTGATTCTCAACATGTATTTTATTTTCCTATTGATGCAAAGATGTAAAATAGTGCTGTCATTATTGAATATTTTTAGAATCGATTAATCTGTCGATTATTTAATCGACTAATTTGATTCATTTTAAGTTGGCATTAAAGTGTATTACAAAAGCATTTTTTACCCTGATTACAGTTCATTAACCAGTGATTGGTGTTTATTTTGTATTTAGTCGTATAGTGATTTAAAATAAAAGGGGGGATTGATGTTGTACTATGATATCGGTTCGGTCAATGTTTTCCAAAGTAAAAGGTCTTCGCATCAAGGAATTCACCAGCTCACATCTATCTTCATATGTCAGTCATCTTTTATTTTTGGCCACAGATTACATTCTGTAAGGAGCACCTTGGTGACCACTACCAGAGATCAGATATTTAAAAAAATATATAATAAAAAAAAAAAAATGCTAATATATAAAATTAAGCAACATATTTGGTCCAACTTCAAAATGATAACAATATGTAAAGTTCAAGTCTTAAAGCATGTGTCAAGATCCGGTCCTCGAGGGCCGGAGCACTGCATGTTTTCTAGGCTTCTCTACTCCAACGCACCTGATTCAATGATCAGGATAATTATCAGGCAACTGCAGAGCTTGCTGATGATCTTAAATATGAATCAGCTGTGTTAAAAATGGGAGGCCTCGAAAACCTGTAGGGCTGCGGCGCTCAAGGGATTCTGTTTGACACCGATGTAAAAGGTTTAAAACCATTGTAATATTTAAAAAAAAGAAAAAAAAAGTCACACATGACATGAATGAATGCGATACGCTAATCATAAGATGGTCATTTGGAATTAAACTTGCACTGTTAGCTTAGCTTAGTATGCCTCTAAACAAAGCTACTACTGAGTAGCTTGCTAACAAATACTATAAATTATGCGATGACGAGCACAGTGGTTTGTCGCGAAGCTAACATTCATGTGTCACCTCATCAATATTTATATACACGTTTCCAAAATACTGCACTTTTCTGGCATCATTAAGATTTATTCGTCTTCATAACATGATTTTACGGCAGCCTATTTGTTCCAGTAAAAAAAAAAATAATATTACATTTCCACCAGTAACAAAAACAAAACTGCTTCTTTGTTTCTGCCAATAAACAAAAAACCTAATTAAAAAAAAAATGTTGATTCATAATTATGAGATACAAATGTACATGACAATATGTGCTCTGTTTCTGCAAGGAAATGTTTGTTTTATTTTATTTATTTATTTATTTTTTTACTGTCAGAAAAGGGCTTCCACAACATTTCCTCACAAGACAGCTGACATGAAAAGTACACACTTGTAAAAAAATAAAATAAAAAAAATAAAAACTATTTCAGTCTTCCTTAGAAGTTGTTTGGAAGTAGCTGGAGGGTTTTGCTTGCCAGAATTCTGGCACCTTCCATCAAAAGGTGGATATAAAGCAACTGTCATTCCCAAAAAATTCCCTATTACGGGGCGGGGGGGATTATTCCGCCCTCAAGTGCGTTTTTTTTTCTTTTCTTTCCCTTCATCATCTTTGTCCCGCCCAAGCAGAGATTTGATGTGGCGGCATTCCCACTTGAAAGCTGAGGTGTCGATCTTTCATCGGAGTGTGTGGAGGCTCTTTGTGTGTGCGTGCGTGTGTGTGCGTGTGTGTGTGCGCGCGCGCGCGTGTGTGTGGACGCTTTAGCTGCGGGCGGCTTCATACCACCACCCAGCCGGGCCTCACTTGCGCACCCGAGTACTGCACAGGCGGCAGAGCCTCGTCGCCCGCATCCTCTTCGCCCTCATCCGTGTCCGTCTCCACCGTCAGCAGAACCTGCGTGACGGCAAAAACTTGCTCAGGTGAGAAAGTAAAAAAAAAATTTAAAAAATGAATAGTTTACAAATTTAATTTACATTCAAGATGCGCCAACCAAAACAGACTAAATATTTAAATATATTTATCCTAATGATTCCCACAGAATAATCTTTTCCCAATCTTTGTAATTTATGCACAAACATAAATTATCCACAAATACTTTTTTTTTTTTTCTTCCATAATAGAAATCTGCAGTCAGGTACATGTATGTCAATTTTGAGAAGAAGAAAAAAGAAGAATTATTTAATTTCTATTTAATTACACATTTTATTTTGTTTTACATTCATTTGAATATTAATTAGGTTTTTAATTATTTTATTTTCATTCTAATTTAATTTTAGCATTGTATTTTTTAGATTGTTATGATCCAGTTTTACTTTTCATGTTATTTAATTCAATTTTAATTTCAATTCAATTTCACCCTAACTTAAATTGAATTTCTTTTACTGCTGAATTTAATTTCTATTTAGTTAATTTTAATAGATCATATTTTAATTTAATTTTACATCATTTTAATCTAATTTCAATTTCATTTTAGCTAATTTCATTTCATTTTATTTTATTTTTACCTCATTGTTTTGTGTGTGGGGCGTTTCAATTCAATCACCTTATTGTCTTTCCGTTTACTACCGAATTTAATTTTTATTTACATTTTTATAGTTTTAACTGAGCATATTTTAATGTCATTTTAATCTAATTTCAATTTCATTTGAGCTAATTTCAATGCATTTTATTTTCTTGTTACCTCATTATTTTATCACACTCAACAATGTAAATAATTGTACGCCCTCAATATTTCAAAGTTTGGACATCCATGCGTCAGAAGAGCCCTCGTTGCCCCACTTCGACCGGCAAAGAGGGATAACCGCCAGCGTTCCTCACCCGCGACTCGTCATTGACAGCCCAAGGCAACGCGTCGCCCTTCTCGGGCGTGACGTCGCACGAGTCGTCCAGGCTCTTCATGTTCTTCAACTTCCTCATTGTCAGGCTGTCCACCACCCAGAACATGACCGACTGGAGCAGAATGACAGAAAAGTTGTAACTAAAGAGACACAGGGCGTATGCGTCGGCAGCTGTGGCTTACGTTGACGATGAAGGGCACGATGAGCATGACCAGCACCAGCTCCAGTTGTGGGTTTGCGATGTAGCCCAGCAGAACTTCCTGCAGCTGGGAAGCGACAACGCAGTCATTGCATATCATCTCAGCGCTTTTGTTTCAGATCATTCGGGAATCGTGCGCATACTTTGGACCATCCCGGCACGAGCAGCACCAGGCTAATGGCGCCTTTTTCCAGAACCATGATGAGCAGGTACGTGCCACACTGGCCCAGCCACGCCGCCGCCTGCGGGGGGTCGCCTGCAACACAAAAACGATTTTAACTAGACGAAGTGCAATTTATGCAGAAATTGTGTGGGAATGCTGAAAAGCTGAATGCTATTAGCTGAATGTGTGTGCTTATGAAGTAAATTGAAAGATTTCATTATTACAAAATTACAAATTTTTAATTGTAGTTAAATGATTCATCCATCCATCCATATTCTTGACTGCTTACTCCTCACAAAGGTTGTGGGGATGCTGGAACCTATTCCAGCCAGCTTTGGGCAGTAAGCGAGGTACACCCTGAACTGGTTGCCAGCCAATTGCAGCACACACAGATACGAACAACCATCCACACGCACAAACACACCTAGGGACAATTCAGAGCGCCCAATTAACCTGCCATGCATGTCTTTGAAATGTGGGAGGAGACCTCAGTTGCAATTAACCATTTCAGTGAAATAAAAATCCATTGCCTGATGTGATAGTCAGTCAATGCACTTTACCAACTGCTCCACCGAGCAATATCAGGCAGCAGGTAAGTTATAAGTTGTATGTATGGAAGTGGGAAAGTGGAAAAAGTTCAATGTCAGTCCCATTGAAAATGAATGGGGAAAGGTTTATATTTGTAATAACAATGTAATAATAAGGTAATAATAATGTAATAACGTTAAATTGTGCAAATACTACAAGTAATGTGAAATCAGATGATATATGCCCCGGGAGGTGTGAATTTTGAAGCAAGTTGAAATTTGAACGGTGTAAATCTGAAGTATCATGTGGGAGTTATTGCTGTTAGAAACAACATGCTTTCCCACAATAACTAATATATAATATGTATCAATACTGTGTGAATACATCTAAAAAAAAAGCCTCATCTGTGTTGTTTTTTTCCTCAACAAAATATTTGTAACGCCTTTGTGTCCCTCCCCCTTGAACAACACTGACCTCTAGTGGCTAAAACAAGAACATCCCTGCTGCTTCACCTCCGCTCACGCCGTTTCTCTATTCCAGCATGTCCGTCTTCTGTTGGAACTCACCGTACTCGCCAAACGTGAGCAGGCTCCACTGCTTGTACTCCACCACCTTGGACACCAGTTTGACGCCCAGCCAGATGACCAGCATGCCCACGGTGGCATCCAGCAGGAAGTTCATCAGGTAGCTGGGAAACGACAACCATATCAGCAAATAGGAAATGATCTTAAGAGTTCATGTGAGAGTGTACAACTTGAACTGACAGTGAGCAAGGGTCCTCCTTGGTGAGCGTGGACAGGAACACGTTGGCGAAGTGGATGAACAGAGCGCCAATGGCCTGCTTGGACGTGTCGAAAAACCTGGAAAACGTTTCATGTGGAAAGTTAGAAACAATTTCCACATCACTTTCACATTTGATGCTACTTTTTATGATATACAGGGTGTTCCAAAATGGTTGATCCCATTTCGTAGGCCAATAATTTTGACAATTTTCATTGGAATGACCTCAAATTTTCACAGCTTGTATAGAAGAAACATTTTAAGTTTTTGTGTATAACGTTTGGCATTTCCATCTTTTCAGGGTAAGAAATGCCATTCACTTCAAAAGAAAAGGCATTTTGTGTGTTAGCGTATGCTCGGACTCAGTCACCGAAGACGGTGCAGCGTGCCTTTTTCACAAATTTTGTAAAGAAAGCACCTACTACAAAACAAATTACGACTTGGCACCAAAAATGTCAAGAAAAGGCCCCTTTTTGGCATGAGCTTGAATACCGACTCGACGTGTACAAAGTCACAGGCGGCGTTTATATTGAACATTTATGAAAATCTGTCATAGAACCAACAAATATTTGTACTTTTCTTTGTAAATTTAACCAATAAAACTTGTGACCTTCAACATAAAGTGTATTTAGTTTCACTAAGATCCATCAAGTAGTTTACCGAGATATGGGCATTGAGAATGGGGCCAACCATTTTGGAACACCCTGTATATTTTTTAATATTATACTAGAATGTGGAGAAAATGAACATTTCTGACCAGATCCTCCAAGGTCGGCGAATCCCAGCGGGCTCCCGGAACCGTTTCACTGTAAAACAAGTAAACGTGTGTTGATATAAGGAGTTCTAGAATCTACCATATTTTCAAAATATGAGCCTCCGCCCTGATTTTCTTTTTTTTTCTTTTTTTTCTTTTTTTTCTTTTTTTTTCCTTTTTTACTTTGAGCAAAAAAATTTGACTCGAGCATTAGAGGCAGCAGGTATTAAACAGTTACAGTTACAAAATATTGCCCCTCTATTCTTAAATAATTAAGTGTTTTACTTAATGCTAACAGACAATGCAAAATGCTATAAATAGGCTAACAAGTAGCAGCAACTATTTGGCCGTCTGGCAACATTTTATGGATATTTACACAACCAGCAGCAACGGCATATATTATTTATCTTCTGTGAAGAACGATTAATATTACTGTGGCTTACTGAGGAGTTTTGATCATCTCCATGAATAGCAGTGTCACTTATTCCCTGCAGCACAACTGAAATGAGCCCCTAATAAGTAACCAAGTGGATCCTCATTGATCTTTTTGCTGGGTCTTGGGGCTCCATGACGCAATGCTCTGCCTGCTGCAGCTTGATGAAATCACTCCAGTGTGTTGACCTTCGCAAATTGGTGAGCACAGCTTGCCAGTTCCGCAACAGACTCATGTGTCTGTTTATTCAATACGGCAGTGTTGTGAAGGTTTCCGAAATGCACATGGTGCAGTTTTTAAGCGCAGTTGACTCAAGTGATGAGCAACACAGCAGGAGGACTCTTTCACTGAGGTGGCTGGCCTACATTCCGAGAGTCAGCTGTTGCTGCATCACCAGTTATTTATCATGCAATCAGCCGGTGTTCCTGCGTGATCAATACATACTATCGCCTCAAAGAATAAGTTTTCCATGTTGAATGGACTTTGACATCTGCAGTCTCCGGGGAGATATGATTAAAAAAAAAAAAACAGGAAGTCAAACTCATCACAAAAGCAACACTGATTATACGTACAGTTAAGCACTGTATCATTAGGGTTAACTCAAGTAGTGGTCTATAGCACAACTCATTGCACAAATTGAATAGTTAAGATAAACTATTCGTACTTTTACATGTGATTTGTTGTGTTTTGACGGAAAATTACATTTTTGATTTTGACAACATGTCTGACTGTGTAATTATTTAAACAACACCATAATTTCCTTAAAAAAGCAAAATATATACTGGTACGTAAACGAAAAGTACACAACAGCGCCTCATTTCTGTGGACGTGAACAGATATTGGCAGCAAGTCCAACAAAAGGCTTACTTTTAATTCGGCTTGGAGGTTACTACACGTCGAATGTGACTAAAGGTCATTTAGAGTTAGTCGATGAATTCACACTGCTTTACAATCGTATAAAACGTGTGCGATAAGCAAATAAAGTTCGAATTCGCAGATTTTTCAACTGGACTTGGTGCGCGGTCTGAGGGAAAACAAACGTAAACAAGACGCCACGTGTGCAAGTAATTTAGCGACCCTTCCCCCTTCTTTTCAGTTCTTTGTGCTTATTGGTGATTGGGATGACACAAATACATTAAACTTGCATTTATTGACACTCACGCATGAGCGTGCTGAAGGCAACAATGGCCAGGAGTCCCTGGACGAGGACCCCGAAGCGGTCCGTCAGGGCGCCGTTGTCGCATCCGTGCGGGTTGGCCTTGTTGATGTCGCTCATGTTGCTCACCTCCAGCTCTCCGGCAGCGGAAAACCTCCTCACCAACATAGAACCGCTGTACATGTCCATGGATGCTGGCGATGAAGACGCGCTGTCAGGCAACAAAAGCGCAGCTCACTCCTTAGTCCTCGGTTGGTTCTTTTTAAGTCACCACAACGTTGACTTCGAGTGATTAACGCGAACTGAAGTTAGAGTTTGAAATTCAGCGGCCAGGGTTGCTGATAAGGCAACAAATGCAAACATAGAAGTCGATTTTCCTCGCCCAACATACATGTTTATGTTGAGGAAAAACAGTTGTCAAGGAGCAATGATGGATAGTGTAGCCTCCGGTTTGCTTGT
Organism: Festucalex cinctus; assembly: GCF_051991245.1. NCBI lineage: Eukaryota > Metazoa > Chordata > Actinopteri > Syngnathiformes > Syngnathidae > Festucalex > Festucalex cinctus. The sequence continues at coordinate 9,516,510 of NC_135426.1, forward strand.
GTCAAAATGAGAGTTTCTCTTCCACTTTGTGGACTAGCAGAGTATTGTCAACCAGTCAACGAGAATTTAATAATTTTCTAGTCAACCCCAAATGAAACCTCATTTTACAGTTTTTTTTTGTTATCTTGAGCATTTCTTCCTTGTTGTTGTAGCGCTCTAGCTTTTACTTTTTGAGAGACACTCGGACAACTTCCGGTTGGTGTCCTCCCTTTCAGTGTTACTTGTTGTGAATTAGTTTTTTTATTATTACAATTGAACGATGAAAAGAAATAATACTGTACTAGGGAAATATTCTCAGTTTTAATTGAATTTGTTCATTTCAATAGTTGGTTATAAACATCGTACGTATTTCAAACCAGATTCAAATTCAATTCAAGATGTCTATTGTCTAAGAAGGAATTTAACATTAAAAACGAAACAAAGAGCCTCATTTGGGTGTAAAGTAGGCAATAATCCGTTGTTAGGCGCACGTGATAGCCTCCCCAGCAGCAGATTAATTCGTAAAAGACGCATGCGCCAACCATCTGTTCAATGTGCAGGCCTGCACGTGCACGCTCTAGTGTGTGTGTGTGTGTGTGGGTGGGTGGAGGTGGGGGGGGGGGGGGTGTGTTTTTTTTGTTTGTTTGTTTGTTTTGGGGTGGGGGGGGGGGGGGGATTATCACTATAGTCACTTACTGAGGTACACTTACAATATATTTATTTGACCTGAAATACTTTTGTTTTAGTGCATTAAGTCATTTCTGCTTAATAATTTCTGATGAGAAATACACATGTTTGGGCTTTACTGAAATTCACTTAGTGGATAATGGAAATGTGAATAAAATGTTACATTATAGCCAAAAAAACAAAAACAAAAACATACAAACAACAAAGAACGTCACGATTCTGTCATGACTCATGCGATCTCGCGATATATTTTTTAAAGTTGTCCTTTTGGATGATGATAGTGGTGATGTGGTTTTGTGTGACAGTCACGAGTTTGTGAGGGGTTTTCCGGCACCAACCACGAAACAAAAATAAAATAAACATTTGTGACTTGGAAAAAAATGATAAGTATTCTGTGAGGTCTACTTCCTTCCACGTGATATGAGAGCATCAAAGATGAGGGGCGTTCAAAGATTACTTTACTCTTTTATTTCGTTTTCTCCGTCATAAAGCTTTGCCCTATTACTTGCCGCCACTAGAGGCTACTGTTGACTTTAACAAGTAAGGACGAGAGGTGGATGAAGCAATTTACTCAACTACTGGAGAGCCTTTTTTTTGTGTTCGGGGGGAAGCAAAGTGGACAAGGAAACACTGGTAAACAAAGAAAATTCTGTGACGCTTTCACATGTGAGCCAAATGGTCAGACAACTGGGCTTGTAACGTATTGGTTAACGTCTTTATGTGAACTAACGTCTAATATTTGTAAATAAGATGTATTTTTAAGGGTTGTTAATTATTCTAATTAGGTCGCATCTTCATCAAAATGCCGACTTTTATCATGAACTGTAGCTGAGTCTCTCTTGTGAAACGTTTCGTGAAATGTTTGTTTTTGACTGCACTTAAGGTCATTGGAGGCTTCAGACGAGGGGTCGATGTTTTGCGCATGCGCAGAAGCGAGATGCCATATTGGAACGGGGGCAGCAACGGGAGCGGAGAGACGTGCTGACTCCGCCGAGGCGAGGCGGGAGCAAACCCAGCGGGGGGGCTCCGGCCGGAAGTGTCCTGGAAGTGCAAGGGGAAAAAACGCTGCCAGGTAAGACAGGTGACGACTCCGCTGGGTGGGAGTGAGCACTTTATGCTACTGTATTTCGCGTTTTTGTCGACCAAATGAACACGGGGGGACTTATGTCCTCTTGTTTGGAAGCGTTTAAGCTCCCCATTGGCGCTTTTTTAGGGGGGGAAAAAGTGTTTTCGCTAGCTTAACTTGCTTTAAGTGTCTCTTGCTAATAAACGTCTTTGTGATGCGGTTGTTATTTTGGACCCGGAAATGTCGCTTTTAAAGATGACACAGTATATTGACGTCGTTTATAAATGACTCAATGCTGATGACTCACTTGTTTTTTTTTATTTTTAATTTTCATTTTTTGGGATTTTTTTTGTAGCCAATGAAAGGTGCGTTAACAAAAAGTAAACAGACACAAAATTTCAAAGGCAGCGTCACTCTGACCAACATGGCGCTGCGCTGATCAACTGCCACTTTAAAAGATCTTTTGAGCAAGGAAAAAATACACCCGCATTGTGCCAACTGCCCACTTTGGTCTCTTTTGGTGCGCACGCACGAGATTTAGTGAATTAAATTCAATGTGTGCACGCTGCGAGTGCGTGCGGGTTTTTTTCCGCCGCAGTTTGCAGTGTGCAAAGTACACGACTCTCCGCCGAGGCAGCCTGCTCCTCAGCCTCCTCTTCCTCCTCCTCTTTCTCATGACATGACTACCGCACAGAACACAACGCGACGACGTTTCCTCTTTCACTTTGATCGCTTCGCATGATCGCGTATGCCAAAATGTACGCAGTTGTGCTGATTTCCAATGCTTATTTCCGGTCACTGGGTTAAACCTTGCTGCCTTTTTGTCAGACAGATTCAAATTCAACGTTTGTAGACTTGTCAAATATATATTTTAATAATAATATTAATAATAATAATAATAAATAAAAGTAAAGACTAGATGAACAGTTTGAACACAATTGCTCAAAAGAATGATCAGGTAGCTGGCACAGATAAGACTGAAATTATTATTATTATTATTATTTTTAATGGAGGGACAATTGTGATGTGATTTTTTTTGTTTGTTTTTTTCCCCCCAAAAAATATAATGTACAACTTTTTAAAGTTTTAACCCCAAATAGTTTTTGACTAATTTCATAAGATTAGGTTTTTTTTTCTGTGTGATTACCTTCTATTTTTATGTTAAAAAAGTAACTTTATTATTACTTTTTATCCATAGAAAGTACAATCTTATACAAAAGTTTAGAATTAAAATCTAAAGTGCCTTTTTATGTAACATTACAGCATTCAAAACATAAAAAAATCCAACTCAGTAAAATGACTAGATTCTTTATTTTCTTGAAAACTTTATTCTTGTATGGTTTTAACTTTAATTTAAAAAAAAAAAAAAGAAAAAAGAGAAGAAAAAAAGACAAGTACTTTTTAGCCAGAAAAAAATGTGACTATTGTAAAACATTTTTCTTGAAAAAAAAAAAAAAAAAAAAAACCCTATTATTTTCTTTCTTTCTTTTTTTCCCCTCCAAATGACATTCTCATTAAATTGCAACCAAATTCTCGTAAAATCCAACTTTATTCCTGTAAATTTCTGGTGTTTGTCTCAAGATTTTGTTCTCAAAGCAAACTGTTTTTGTGTGATTATGAGTTTTTATCATGGATAAAATGCACTTTTTTCTATTTTACTTTTTTTTTTTCTGTTAATGTGCCATGAGTTTTTTCTCCTGTAAAATATCTTCTCTTTTCCTAAAGCGTTGTTGAAAACTTGGAGAAGTAAGAGGACCAATAAGCAGCAACAGCAGCAAACCTTGCAGTTGGAGGAAGCTCGTCCACCTCTGCGGGTGAGTCTAAAAGAGGAGAACCTTAATAGGCACTAATGCAATAAAAGGCGGGGCCGTGCAGCTGTAGTTAATCTGCTAAATCCTCCATTAAAGCTTTTGGCGCTGCTTTCGTGAAAGGCACGTGCACCTGGCTAATGGGAAATGATCATAAAGATGTGATATTAAACTTGTAACCCTTTAGCATCCAATACAAGGAAACTGGGTAATTTATTATTTCCTTATGGCAGTTAGAAAGACAATCAATATATTTTTTAAACGCCTAAGGTAAGCGTAGGCCACGTGTCGAGATCCGGTCCTCGAGGGCCGGAGAACTGCATGTTTTCTAGGCTTCTCTACTCCAACGCACCTGATTCAGTGATCAGGATAATTATCAGGCAACTGCAGAGCTTGTTGATGAGCTTAAATATGAATCAGCTGTGTTGAAAATGGGAGGCCTCGAAAACCTGTAGGGCTGCGGCCCTCGTGGGATTCAGTTTGACACCTATGGCGTAGGCGTAGGCGGTCTCTGCTCTCACTAGAAAAAAAGTTAACTACTCTTTTTCCATTCATTAGAAACAGTCGTATAGATTGTGGGTTAGTTTCAAAACATGCTTTTTTTCTGGAAAAAAACAAGTCTTTGTTACTCTCAAACCACACAACTGAAACGACTGAAAAAGGGATTTCAACGACAAAACAATTAATTTCCAGACATTTGAAGGTGTCTAAACTTGTCTGACTTTCATAATTGACGCAACAAGCTGAGAATGACCACTTAATTTTCTCGAAAACTATGCTGGATCTCAAATCCAGGCATTTTCAGTGGCAAGAAGTGAAACGACCAGTCATGGCTTACTTTGCTAACCAAACCCAGAAAACAGGTGAGCCATAATTGGTTGGTACCTACTTCCTCAGCACGGGTGATGTCATCTTCAGTCGACAGCAAGTTATTAATTGCACAAGAAAAATAATGAAGTGGGGCTCCAGGTGGAGGAGTGGAACCGTCACTTGCCTTTGGTGCCGGTTGGCGTGGGTTCGATCCTCTGCCTGGGAGAGGCCCATGTGTGGCTTACAAGAAGTAAGCTTGTGTGAGTGAGTGTGTATATATATATATATATATATATATATATATATATATATATATATATATATATATATATATATATATATATATATATATAAATATATAAAAATATATATATATAAAAAATAATGAAGTTATCAAATTCATTCTGGACAAAATGTGAACTTCTTACTGCTGAAAATGGCTCAATGAGTCAAATATCCGTTTATATTGAATACGCTTAATCTGCTATATTGATTAGTCAAATTGATAATTAAAAAAAAAAAAACGTTGAAAGACTCATGCTCAAAATGGACAATGTTTACTTTTCAACAAATTCATCAACCCAAACCTAACCCTCAAAACATCATGTAGAGACATTTTTTTTTTTAGTTGAAAATCATCACACTGTCATTTTATAAATATGACTCATTAGCATCACATGTATTAGCTTTTCATTCTTTTTAGTCTCTGGCTTTCAAACAATGCAAGATTCCAAACATGCCCGGCACAAAACAAAAATAGCTTGAATGTGGGGAAGAAAGAAAGAGAGAGAAAGAAAAAAAAGCCGCCAGACTAAATCGTTCAGCCATTTTGAATCTTTAAAAAAAAAAAAAGAGGAAGAGCAACATTCTTGGAGCCCGCCCCCCGAGAAAAGTATTAAGCGTGTAAAATATGTTTACACAGATAATAAATGTCAGCCCGACTTTGGGAGGGAAATGAGCAAAGTCTTTGGCCACTGACGCATTTCCTGTTGTGTGTTCTTTGCACAAATCGAATAAGAAGAGCGTCACGCACACTTAAGCTGTTTCTCATATTTTGCCCACCTCATTTGACACACTTTGTTACTCGAGTGCAACTTTTGACAGTGGAGACCAGTCAATGCTTCTTCAGGATTGGATGACAAACACGAGACGTTTGTGTGCGTGCGTGCGTGCGTGTTTTGGGGGATGGCGTCATGTGAGGCAAATTAGCTCAGCTTGTTGTTTACGCATTAGCTGTTTGCAGGAGCCACTCAGTGTAACCTCACAGTTAAGTTTTTGATTTAATAGTATGTCGAAATGACTTTTGTTTTAAGTTGTAAGGTGCTAATTATTGGAAAATAAAAATAAAATTGCATTTTCTTCAAGAACAAAAAAATACAAATTACAATTTTTATATTATTTTTTTTTTCTTGGAAAAATAACACATTTTTGTAATAATACAACTTTTCTCCTTAAAGTATACGTGACACATATTTAGCCATTTTTAGCAGTAAGAAGATAATCTTTTGTCTACAATTAATATTCTGCCATTTGCTGTCGACTGAAGATGACATCACGTCTGCTCAGGAAATGGATAACGACCAATGATTGCTCAATTTGCTAACATCACATGACCAAACCCAGGTGAGCCGTCATTGGTCGTTACCTGAGCTCTGAGCACCTCTGATGTCATTTTCAGTTGACAGCAAGTGACAAACAAGTTATCAAATTATTATAAAATAAATAAGTTAGTAAATTAATTACAGACAAAAGCATTCTTTAACTTAAAAAAACTTTTTCATTGTACAATTACACATTTTTATCTTGAGAAAATATCAATTTATTATATGTATTACATCTCCTTTCACCTACAAGATTGCATTTTTTTTTCCTCTAACAAATCATACTATCCATCCATCCATTTTCTTGACCGCTTATTCCTCACAAGGGTCGCGGGGGCTGCTGGCGCCTATCTCAGCTGGCTCTGGGCAGTAGGCGGGGGACACCCCGGACCGGTCGCCAACCAATCGCAGGGCAAATCATACTATATTCTTGTAAAATTACAACTTTTTTTTTCTTGAATCAAAATCCAACTTGATGCTCTGTACAATTCATCTTCTTACTGGCATCTGCTTTTCTCTTAATTATCTTTTCTCATACATTTTTTCTTGAGAAATCTGGCTTTATTCTTGTGAGATTTCAGCATTTTTCTTATAAATTAATCCTCGAAAAATTCCCATAGGGTTGCATATTATTGAAATGAATCTTATCTTGCTTGGAAAAAAAATTGCGTCTTTATTCTCATGATATAACAATTTTTATTCCCACAATATTATGCCTTTTTTTCCTTATTTTGTAAAATTAATATATTTTTCCTCCACATATCCAACTTTATTGTCATATAATTTCTTCCGCTTTGGATTTTCCTCAAACCGATTGAACTTTATTTTGAATGGCAACTTTTTCCTCCAAAAACATGTCTTTATTCTCATAAAATTACAACTTAATTTTGTTAGTACAGTATGTGTAATTATTTTATTTTCTGCCCCTAAATACTCCTTGTTACAATCTGCTGACGATTGCTTGTCAGGAGTAATTATCACAATTATTTTTTTCCCCTGCACTGTAAAAAGGGAGATGACTTTGCACTATTTTGAGTGTGGCTCGTGTCTTTCCAGTTCTGCCGCTTTGCTGCTTATCTCACGGCAGGGCAGCTCAGCTGTGCACGGTCCATGTAGTCTGCCGGTACATCGCACACACTGCTGGGAATGATAACAGCATACCTATTTGTGGTTTAACGTTACCTCTGCCAAGGAGGTTGTGCCTTACTGGCTTGGGGTTTTCCCATTGTTCTATTTGTTGGCTACTTCCTGGCAACAGTTATTATGGAACCACATTTCTATGTTTGTCCTCCTTTGGAAAATTTGATGTAATGTCTATTTTTCTTTTCTCTATACAGGTGTTTCATAAGACGTGGAAGATGCAGTGAACGGGGTCTGAGGTTGCAAGGATGCAGTCGCTGGCCCAGGATCAGTTGAAGGCACCCAAGCAGCCCGGCTGTCCCACCAATGGGAAGGAGGAGGAGCTGAAGTCAGGTGAGAAATGGAAAAAAAAAAAAAAAAGTGAAATCTGTTGCACCGAGTTTTTTGTTTATCCTCAAGCAAAAGTGTCCAACCAACCAGGAAGTAAGGCTTTTTGGTTGAACGACATCAGCCCCTGATGCCAGTTTCACTTGGCTATAGGAAACTTGGCAGGCATGTCCATTATGAGTAAACTCGAAAAAAAAAAGTCTCAAGATGTCACGCCCCAAAAGATAAAGGAAGTCAGCCATTTTGTTGTGACGCAAGCTGCAATTTTAGCAGACCACAAAGCCAGTATTCAAGTCTATTGTGAGTAGATCTACAAAAAAAGTCCTGATGCCATGCTTGAGAAGATAGATGAAGTCAACCATTTTGATTTTAGCAGCCATTTTAGGTGTATTTTCCAGGTATCCTTACTCCCTGAATTAAAGTGGAAAAAAAAAGCCAGTTTGATTTAGGAACTTCTAATTTGATATACATCTCTTACAATGAGCGGATGTACAAAAAAGTCTCAAGGTGTAGTGATTAGAACATAATTCACCCACGGAACATTGGGACGAAGGGGGAGTTTGTTGGGATGAAAGGATGAAAGGATGAAAGGATAAAAGAACAAAATGTTGGTAGGTCTGTGAGCCTCGCGCAGAGTGTGTTGTTGTTGCTGTTAAACGATGAGAAGCTGATATCAATAAACCGCCGGTCTTTGGCTCCGGACTTCAACACTCTGCCTCCGACTCCCGTCACTGCTCGCTACAAAGGAGCCATTCCCAAAAAGACACAGAAAGTCTGCTGTTTTACTTTGAAGCCGCTATTTAAGGGGTCATTTACAGGGAGTCTTGCCCGCTGGAATTATTTAGAAAATTCAGGCCCTCAAGCCAGATTTACATTTAAAAAAAGTATTTATATTTACTTGAAAAAAAAAACAATCAAAGTTGTTTAACTCAGAAAATTGAAGTACATTTTTTTTTTTTTTTTAAATAAGTAACTCAAGCATTGAGGACCAAACTCATGACTTTCAGCTTGGGAGACAGCCAGTCTACCACCTGAGCCATGCCACTCTTTGTTTGCCACTATACTGCATTGCTGGTGTAAAATGAGACCAAAGCTGGTCTCTTGGAGGAACAAGGATTCTGCCTGACGCCATCAATATAAAAACACACTGCAGGAGCGGCATGGCTCAGATGGTAGAGTGGCTGTCTTCCAACCTGAAATTGTGGGTTAGGTCCTCAAACCTTGCGTAACTTTTTTATTTTTATTTTTATTTTTTATTTTTTATTTTTTTTTAAGTGTGCTTAGCTACATGAAATTTGGTAAGCAATACCCATCATGAGTCGACTTATAATAAAGCTTCTCGAAGCCATCATCGAAAAGACACAGGAAGTGTGCCGTTTTGCTTTGAAGCGACAATTTTTCTGGTCATTTTGGCCATCTGCAGAAAAACTTGATGCACATATGCTATACATAACAGACGCCGTACTGTAATAAAGTTGAGTTTTTGTCATTGTGTGTTAACTCCGTGTATCATGATGCTGTTGGTTTTCTCGTCAACTCAGAGACTGAGTCCATGGAGGTGCAAGAAGAGGAGGAGCCAGAGTTTAACTGGCAGGAGTACATGGAGGAGATGGGGGCCGCCGCCGCCCCGCACACCGCCTTCAAACACGTGAGTCGACCCGCTTAAAAGCCGCCGCTGGTAACGTTTCCTCCTGACGCACAGCAAAACACACAACACAAAAGAAGGCATTCCTTTTTTTTCCCCATTAAGTGCTCGCTTTGATGTCCGACAATGACTCAGGCTGAGATATTGTGTTTGAACAAACGCGTCAGCCAGGAAGTAACGAGGCCGCGTGGGTTCCGCTTTTCTGTCGAGATGCGAGCGAGCGCCTGGCGAGTGGATGCGCACCCGGAAAGATGCCATCCAGTAAAGTGCAGCGCTCATTGTTCCCGCTCGCGAACGCTCTTTTCTCTTGGGACCTTCCTCACGCACGCACACGCGCGCACACACAAGCAGCATGTTACATAAGCCAAGCAGAGTGATGCAGCAGGAAGTCACATGGGCGGTCATTGTTTATTTCTGACTTCCCATTTACAGTGAAACCCCGGTGAAATGCTAACCTGGAAATAGCCAGATTGATCATTGTGATTCACTCAGGGGAGCTGTTCACATTATCAATCTGGGACTGCTCCATGATGATTTGTTTGGGAAATTCTGTACAGTACTTTGAGCTGATTGGACGATGCAGTACCTTGTGCACGTTTGTTTTGACCAATCACTGCAACGGATCGAATAGTCGTCTCGGTCTTGTCTTTTGGGGGGTAAAAAAAAGCACGAACATCCTCTCGCTATTCAACAAGGAAACGGCGAGTAATTTTGCAAGAACAGAATTAATTGCAGCGTCCATTCGTCTGTTAGGTTTGTTTTCTGGTTTCATCACAGTTGCATGTCCCGCCCTAAACAACGCCTTATTGGTCTGACCTAAAAAAGGTCCCTTCTTAAATTATTATTTTATTAATTTAATTTTTAATTTAATTAATATTAAATTTTATTTTAAATTGTAATAATATATGACAATAAAGATGTTTTTTTTTCCCAAGATAAGATTTATTTTAGAAACCTTTAACCCTGTGGGAATTTTTTGAGTATTAATTTTATAAAAAATAAAGGTGAATGTATTTCAAGAAAAAAAATCTTCATTATATAAGAGACTAAAGTATATTTTTTGGGAAAAATTTTTTGGGATAAATGCTGAAATCTTACAAGAATAAAGAAATAATGTATGAGAAAAGATAATTAGAGAAAAGCAGATGCCAGTAAGAAGATGAATCGTACAAGCGTCAAGTTGGATTTTGATTCAAGAAAAAAAGTTGTAATTTGTAAAGTTAAAATCTAACCCTATGGATTCTCATATTTGTGAACAAATACTGCAAGCATTCAGCTTGCTGGCAAGTACCATACATTGTGTTAGATATAGGGCCTTTCTTAATTACTTTTACAACAAAGTGTTTTTTTAGGGGTTGGAATTTCAATGGAGAAACTAGATTTGAAGCAGGATTCCCTGTCATCCAGTTGTCATTGGTGTTGGTTGACAGGTGGAGGTCAGCCTGCAGAGCAGCTTCCAACCGGGCATGAAGCTGGAGGTGGCCAACAAGGGCTCGCCCGACACGTACTGGGTGGCCACCATCGTGGCCACGTGCGGCCAGCTGCTGCTGCTGCGCTTCAGCGGCTACGGCGACGACCGCAGGGCCGACTTCTGGTGCGACGTCATGACGGCCGAGCTGCACCCGGTGGGCTGGTGCGCCCACAACTGCAAGACCCTCGAGCCCCCCCAAGGTGCGTTGCATATACGCAGACTGAAGGAATAGGATACAGTGTTTCCCCACCGTTATTGTATGGAGGGACAAAAATACCAAAAGTGAACATAAAAATGGATATAAAACATCGTTCAAAAATTAAATACAAAAATATATAAATGGAAATAAAAACAAACATATATACATACATAAATAAAAGTGGAAATAAAAATAAAGATAAAAAATGAGATTGAAAAAATAAATACAAAAAAAATACATATATAAATTAAAGGTGTCAGGCAATTAAAAATTTTAATCGTAATTGCATTACTTCAAGTTAACCCAAGATTAATTACAAATTTTATATCTGCACTAAATGTACAATATATTTTTCTGAGTTTTCAACAATGGAAAAAATGTAACTTAATAGAAATATGGCTACATCTTTTAGTCATTGATACAGTAATTTCATAATTCATAAAATTTAGTTAAAATTCAAAAGATGCGCTGTACTGTAAAGAGCAAGTGATCTAATCTTTAACATGAAGTAACTTGTGAAATTCTGTGCAGTTTTAAAATTGTAAAAATATGACTTGCTGACCCCAGTCTCCACAAATATATATATGCATTACCATTACATTTATTACTGCAAAATTTTGACGTGGACGTGTCTTCTGCATTGCGATTGGAATTCCCCCAGTACAGCCGTTCGAGTAAAGAGCGGTCATTAATCGCGTGTTAAAATTTTTTTATTGCCGTTAAAGGAACTTTAAATTACCTCAAAATTTAACACACTCATTTTAACACCCTTAATATAAATACAATTAAATGTCAGTCAATAAATAAAAACGCTCTGCTCTCACATAATTATTTTATGCTACGGACGCTATCAGTATGAAATGCGTTATGAAATGGTATACAGATAAAGGGGGCGGTACTAAATATGTCTTGGGTTGAACTATTCGCCTATGCTGACAGCGTCTGCAGCGTTAAATAAATAAATGAGCGCAGAGACAGTTTATTAGATATTTAATTCTATGTATTGTATTCATTCCCACTTTTTTTTTCGTTTTTATTTTGTATTTTTACTCTTAATGTATATGTATATATTTTTGTATTTTATTATTTCCATTTATTCTTTTTTGTGTTTAATTTTTTAATTACAATTTTATATCTTTTTTTTACTTTTTATTTGTTATTCATTTAGGCATTTTTGGTCCTCCATATTATTGAGCTGAGGTAGTAGGTACATTATTTTAAATTAGAAAACAAATTCATTGAAATTGGATCCTTTTCACGGCACACTGGTTGGGAATCACTGACACAAAACATACGTCCTCCACACCCCTTTTTATCATATCTATAAAACACGAAGCTACTCCGTCTACTTGCTTCATTGGTTTCTTCTCTTTTTGTCTCTCAGATAAGCTGAGAAAAGGTAAGCTGCTGCATGAGCCTCAACCCTCGCCCCTCCCCCTCCCTCCTCCTCCATAGGATATGACCTCTCATCTCTCTTGCTGCTTGCACGCCAAGTGATAAGTGACACGCACAAAACGAGCGCACCTTGCGTTGGTGCCGCTCTGCGATAACAAGCAACTGAGAGAAGCAGATAAACGTTCTGCCAGGGGGGCGATGACGCGGCACAAATGTTGCACTTGTCCAATCTATAGCAAAAAAAAAAAAAAAGGCCACCATCTACTGGATTCATTTTGTCGTTACAGTAGTTTGCAAATCTGAATTTGACAGAAAAGCTGCTAGACTGGGACTAATATTGGGGAGCTTTTTTTTTTTATTAAATCATTATTCCCCACTTGAGCCTGCAACAACATTTGTACTTCTACAAAATGTCGTTTGGAAGCTGTTGTTGACTCCCAGCTTTTACGCGCACACAACAATAAAGTGTTAATTGCGCAAGGGCGACATTCCTCGCATGCTCGTGCTGTGTTTTGGCTGCGGCTGGCGCTTCGAGGTCAGTAAGGCAAGCATCTTCACACTGGGCTGATGTTTCACTCCCACAAAAAGAAAAATCATGACGAAGCAAAAGTGGAAGTCCTGTCACATTTCGATCCCTCAAATTGCAGATTATCGACACTGTTATTGGGCATTTTGTTCAATATCCGGTATCAGCCATTATTTATTAAGTCTGACGGCCGATAAAAGGTAAATCTAAAACCATTTTAATCTCAGGGAACTATTTATTTAAATTTCAGTTAACTTTATAAGAGATGCTGCTGACGCTGGGAACCTTCTGTTCTGAACCATTTGTTTTTGTTCGACATTAAAACAAATGTGTTTCCAGTTTCCATTTAACTCTTTAAGATGGACTGATAACCTTAGGAGCTCCCTGAACTTTTTTTTTTTTTTTTTAGAAATTTAAAATGAAGTATATTGTTTAAAATAGAAAAAAAAATACATTTTGAAAAATCTGAAATTGTTCAATCAGTATCAATGCTTTAAATCATTACAACAAAGATTGGTGTGTCTAAGCCAATAAAAACGCACAATTTGGATGATGTCAACACTTCTGGCCAATCACAATCGCAAGGTGATTTGCATGATGTTCATGTTAAAAATGTTACATATAAGCTTGGTAAGTTTACAACACGTTACAGCCGTACTACCCTGACGTCCACTATAACAAATGAAAACATGGGATAACACCCCCAAAAAAATTTCCATGTTGTTCATATCTGGGAAGAAGAGTGAAAATCATAAATAATAATAATAACAATAATAATAATAATAATAATAATAATAACTAAACTAAGTGCAATTTCTGGAGAAATTGTGTGGGAATGCTGAAAGATGAATGCTAATAGTTGAATGCTAAGATTTAAATGCATGCTTATGAAGTAAATTGAGAGATAAATTATGAAATTATGACCTCCTGGTTACTGGCCAATGCACTATATCAACTGTGCCTCCGAGCACCTGGTAATGATAATAAGTTATATGTATGGAAGTGGGCATGGAAAGTGATACTTAGAAAAAGTTCAATGTCTGTTCCATTGAAAATGAATGGGGAAAAGTTGATATTAATCATTAAATTGTGCAAATACTGTAAGTAATGTGGAATCAGACGATATATACCCCATGAGGCATCAATTTTTAAAGCTAGTTGAAATTTGAACAGTATAAATTGGAAATATTAATTTGGGAGTTGTTACACAGAAAAAAAAGTGTGGAGAATAAAAATCACGATAATATATGTGGGAATGCTTCAGCATTCCCACAATAATAATTTGTCCAGCAGAAAAAATGCGGGTCTGAAAGGGTTAAAAATTTGAACACCAATATTAACCCCCTTATTATTATTATTATTATTATTATTATTATTATTTACTGAAAATGAGATTGTCTTCAAATTTTGCTTATCAGCCTCCTTGATTACTAATAATCGGCATTGGTATCGGCCATGAAACAAATCTATCTCTTACCTTGTAGAAGCAGCACATTTCATATAATAACTTGATGAAAATGTGCAAGTCATGCATTTGCTCACGTGCACAACTATCCTAACAGTTCAGGATGGGCAGGAAATTTTAGCAATGACCATTTCGGTACATCCTGTGCCTCGTAGAGAGGAATCAAAGTCAATTTGCTCCCATTAGCACAGAACGGCATCTGCTTTTTATCTTTATTTAACAGCCACGTTGATGATCCAAAGTGACGAAGCAAAATATGCTAATGTCATGCATATTCATATTTGGTTGCTTGTTAACGAGGGCATATTTGTCGAGACTTGAGATTTGGTGCAGTCTGGGCCTGTGAGGAAGGGGAAATTGTCTGCATGTACGCTTCTTATTTTGGGTGGGTGGGGGGTGGGGGGTCGAAAATCCCCTCCCTCAAGGTTAATTATGCACTTAATGTTATGTGAAAGTCAAGCATGTGTATGTGTGAGCTGCCTTTGGAATGGAAACACGGAGAAAAAGATAATTGTTTGTACACGTGGGGAGAGTATAGAGGAGGGGGGGGGGGCGCCTGCGCAGGACATGTAAAAATAGTTGATCTATTTCTGCACACAGGAGCGCTTGTGTGCATGCAAACGTCCAGCACACTAGCAACAAGAGACGAGCCTCATAAGGGGGCAAAATGAGATTGACTTGTCATTTTACAAGCAAATATAAACATGTTCAATTGACATCATTTTGAAATCAAATATTGACTGACACAGTCAGAGCAATTTTTGTTAAATAATACGACAATGTAGTCTTCCATTCCACAATGATGGAGAGAGAGCAAAAAAAAGTAGAAACTATGCATGTTTGCTGAAAGTAGTAGTTTAGTATCTGTGAATTGTTGATATTGTTTCATTTTCTTCTGCGTGTTTGTTTGTTTGTTTTTTCCGTATATTTGCAGCCATTCGGCAGAAACACGGAGACTGGACAGAGTTTCTGGTTGGCGACTTGACTGGCTCCAGGACGGCGCCTGCTAACCTGCTCGAGGGGGTGAGAGTGTCCGTCAGTGTGTGTGCGCGCAACTGCGTGTGTGTACATATGCCGGCTCGCTTGTTGACTTTTCCACGTTAGGAAATTCTATTGCTATTGGAACCTAGTTTACACTAAAGAAAAAAAAAAGTTTGGGATTTAGATTAAAAATGGTATTGACATTGTTTGCACAGATTAAAAATCATGTTTCACCAACATGATTGATTTTATTGTGGGGATATTCTCCCTTTTTTTTTTTTTTTTTGCCGAGAAACAACTCCCACATAATACTTCCGATTTACATCGTTCAAATATCAACTTGCTTCAAAAATTCATGCCTTCCGGTGAATATATCATCTGATTCCACATTACTTACAGTACTCACACAATTTAACATTAAATATCAACTTTTACCCATTCATTTTCAATGTGAATGACTTGACCCACTTTCCACGCCCACTTCTAATCATACAACTGATCATCATTACCGGAGGTCGTGGGTTTGAATCCCACCTCATTTTTCATTCATTCATTACAATTTCACTGAAACGATTAAATGCATGTTGGCTTGTTGTTTCAGATGACACTATTCAAAATAAATACGGTATGAGCCAAGAATCTGAACAAGGCAAGTTATCTCAGTCCTTAGAGGAGTTGCCTTCCTCACAGAGGACCTGGATCAAACCCCGCCTGGACCACATTTTAGTACATTCGATGGTTCAAAGCAACTGACTATCGTATCAGGAAATGGATTATAATTTCTTGGAAGTGATTTAATCCACCTTAGACAGATTGCAGTTCGTTTTCTTTTTATTCATTTCTCTTTCAACTTCAATTAAAAGTTTGTCATTTTCACATAATTTATCTTTCAATTTACTTCATAAGCGTTCAGCTTAGCATTCAGCTATTAACGTTCAGCTTTCAGCATTCCTACGCAATTTCTTCAGAAATTGCACTTAGTCTAGTTTTGAGTAATATTCATGTTGGAGAAACAGGATTTAAAACCGTACAACTAATATTTATGTATGTAAATGTAGAGAAACAAATATTTCTAATATGTTGTCTGATAACGAGTCATATTTTCAATTCATTATGAAGAATCTGCTTTATAAGATGTGTGCCATTGATGACACAATCAGGATATGATTGAGAATAAAGGTTAACATTTATTGACTTGTATGCGTTTGGGTGTCAAAAGGAAAGTGAAAGTTCCACTTTAGTGCTCCAAGAGCTTTTTTTTTTTTTTTTTTTTTTCTTTTCCCCTTTTGAACGTGGGAGAAACTTTTCAACACCAATTAAACCTTACTGAATGCTTTTGGAATTAAAAAGTTGCCTTTAAAAGAAAACATTACATTAACAAATTCATGTTTGTAGAGGAAAAAACGTGCAATGTTATGTCTTATACAGTAGTTACGTCATATTTTAACAAGAGAATTACAATAACACAACTTTATTCTTGCAAAATGCATTTTATTCTGGAAAAGATTATAAATAATAACACTGTAGTCTAACAACTGCTTTTTGTTCTAAAACAAAACTAAACAAAAGCATTTTGTGATCGTGTTCATTCAGGAATGTCAGATAAATGTGACATTAGATTTGTCCAAAAGCAAAGTTAGGGAGGTGAAATTTATTTTTGTCGGGTTGGCCATAATTCTTAGCACTTTAATGATGGGACATAGTAATGTATTGCAAATGGTTTCGTTGACCCCCAAAAAACATTCTTTGCAGACCCCAGTTTACAAAACTGTCCCAGACTAAATCACATTGATTCCAATGTTATTTTTTTGTAGCCACTACGAGGGAAGAACACCGTGGACCTGATCAACCAGGGATCCGTCCTGGAACTCCGCGACACATCGGACCCCTTCCTGTACTGGCCCGCGCGTGTTGTCCAAAACGTGGGCGGCCGGCTGCGACTCCGACTCGCCGGCCTCTCGGGCAAGCATCAGGCTTGGGACGCGTGGCTCTTCTACCTGGACGTGAGGCTGCGACCCCTTGGGTGGGCGCAGGAAAATCGGCTGGCTTTGGAGCCGCCCAAAGGTGAACATATGCTATATAATTAAAATTCATTTCCTATCTTAGTTCTAGGGATAGACCAATTATCGGCCGCTTATCAGTGCCGATATTTGGCATTTTGACAAATCTAATAATAATAATAATAATAATAATAATAATAATAATAATAATAATAACAATTACAATTTTTTACAAAATCTGAAGGCTGATAAAGCTGGTATCTCACTGAGCGGCGAATGCTTGCGAACGTAGCAAATTCAGGGTTTTTATTAGGATTTGTAAGATGTTCAGAGTTTTTACTTCTCAAAAAGACATTCTAAACATATTCAGAAGATTTTGTCACTGTCTGCAAAGATATTTTAAAACCTTTTACGAACCCTAACGAAAGCCCCAAATTAGCTACATTCACAATTTCGTGTGCGAAACTTTTCATTTATGGATTTATTTAAATTTCCACTTAATAAAAGATGATGCTGACACTGGGAAGTGGGAACCTCGACACTTATTGTCCAATATAAAAAAAAAAAAATTAAAAAAAAAAGGGGAATTACCGTTTGAGTTATGTTGAAATTTTGTGAAACTTTATTTACAGTAGAAAACTTTAGAGAACTATTTACTTTCTTAGTTTTTAATTTAGCAAAAAATAAATAAATGTATTTATTTATTATTGATATATATATATATATATATATATATATATATATATATATAACCTCCTCCACTGCTAATAATCGGTATCGGTATCGGCCCTCTATCACTATTTGGTTCCAATCATTTTTTGTTCTGACAGAATTCCGGACGCTGAAAGGCGCCGCCGATTGGGAGCAAGCTTTGGAGGACGTCAGACGAGATGGAGAGACAAATGCCGTGCCGCTCGAGGTGTTCAAAGTGAGCACTTTTGTCACCTTCTTACACTTTTAAAATGATTGAGTTGACAGAAAATAATTCCAAATCCTGTTCAAATTGAGTCCCCCAGAAAGCATGTTTTTTGTGTTGTACTTCCAAAAAAACCTGAGCTGTTTCTTCATCCATCTTAACAATGGCTCGCATTGCTTGACTCTCCCTTGTCAGGACCACGTCGACCTTCCCTCGCACGCCTTCAAGGCGGGCATGAAGCTGGAGATGGCTCTGTGTGAGTGCCTGCAGATCTGCCCCGTTTCTGTCACCAAGGTAATTCTCATCATTATTGTGGTCGTCGTCGTGGAGCTCTCAAGCGTCTTTTGGCCTGTGCGTTTGTTTGGAACCTGGACCCTCAGTGGGGACTAAATCCACCATCAATAGCACTATTATCGACTTGTGGTGTCAAAATTAGCAGGTTAATTTTGAGTTAGTTTTTTTAACGCCGCTATTTTTATTTTTATTTTAATGCCCGTCCCTTACTTGGAAAGGCTTTACTGGGGGAATTCCAACACCTATTATCGAATTTAAAATCTGATTGGTTAAAGGAACAGCTCCTTTACTGCTATAGTTGAAGTTATGTAAACTAACTACTGATTGTGAAGGCACTGGACAGATTATAACGACACATCAAAATGAAGCGTCCACTACTTTAACAGGTCTTCAATGACAACTACTTCCAAGTCACAGTGGACGACTTGGCAGCCGATGGCGAGCCGCGTTCGGTGTTGTGTCACGCCAACTCTCCGGGCATCATGCCCATCCAGTGGTGCTTGAAGAACGGCGCCGTTCTAGAGCGGCCACGCGGATACCAGGGTCAGGACTTTGACTGGGCCGACTACCTCAAGCAGGGCGGCAGTGAAGCCGCCCCCGACACCTGCTTCCCTGATGTAAGGCATCTTTGCTACGACTGCATAAATGTGTTTGAATGAGTCAAAAATATCTTGTGATATCACAAATCTGCAGTTACAGACCAGAGGGTTATTATAGTTTTGGAGTTTTCATTTTAGTTTTTATTTCATTTTGAGGTTTTTTTTATTATTATTTTTCAAGGTGGTTCTGTTAGCTTTATTAGTTTTAGTTATTTAAAAAAATGTTTAGTTTTAATTTAGTTTTAGTTAGGTGCAGTATTAGTTAGTTTTTTTGTTTTTTAAATATGTATTACTTGTAACCAATATTCTTAAACACCAAAAATAAAATAAAATGTAAAAGTAACACATTTCGGCTGGTCGAGCCATTGGCGGCAAAGGTCAAGCACGCAAATTTGTGGCTAGGAGCTATTGGCTGCTGCTAGATGACATCACTTCTGTGGACCACATTTTCAAACGTCTTTATTCCCGTTAATTTCAAAATAAATATACTCAAAATCAGATTTAAAATCATCCCAGAAGGCTCGTGTATTAATTACCAAAGATTAAAATAAGGACATTTTCACTATAATTATGGGAATGCTTCAGCATTCCCATATATGTTATTGTGATTTTTATTCTCTACACTTTTTTGCCGCGTAACAACTCCCACATAATACTTACAATTTACACTTTTCAAATTTCAACGAGCTTAAAAAATTCACGCCTCGCGGGGTATATATATCGTCTGATTCCACATTACTTACAGTATTTCACAATTTAACATTTTTAATATCAATTTTTCCCCATTTTCAATGGGTCAGACATTGTATCACTTTCCACGCCCACTTCCATACATATAACTTATTATCATTATCAGGTGTCTGATACTGCTCGGTGGCACTGTTGGTAAAGCGCATTGTCCCGTAACCAGGCGGTTATAATTTCATAATTTATCTCTCAATTTACTTCATAAGCATTCCACATGCATTCAAATCTTAGCATTCAGTTTTCAACATTCCCACGCAATTTCTCCAGAAATTGCACTTAGTCTAGTTATAGTTAGTTTTGTAAACATAAAATATAGTTTGTTAGTTTTCACAGTTTAAAAAGCATTTTTTTAGTTAAACGATTTTTTTTTTTTTTTTTTGTCATGTGAAATTGATGACCAAATTTATGTTGTTTTGCTATATATAGTTGAAAAAGTTACAAAAATTGTAGTTTTAGTTTTTTCCATTAGTTTAAAAAACTACCTTGATACAGACGTGGCAGACTCGGGCATTTGCTAAGGACACATGGCTGGAGGCGGTGCACCCGGCACGGCCGGCGGAGATCTGCATGGCCCAGATTACTCAAGTGCGAGGACGCCTGCTGTGGCTGCGACTTGAAGGTTTAAAAAAACAAAACAAACAAACAAAAAAAGATGCAAATGTGTTTTGATGCTGAGTTAACGTGGTGGTTTACCTACAGGTGTGGCCAAGCAGTTTAGTGAGACCATCGTGGACGTCGAGTCGATGGACATCTTTCCTGTGGGCTGGTGCGAGGCCAACGCGTACCCTCTGAACCCGCCGCTCAAACCTGCCTGTACGCACGCACACGCACAGAACATTTATCAGCTTACAAAAGGGTCTCACAATTTTTGCTTGAATTTTCTTCAGAGCTAACCATAAAAGTGATAAAGCAGGGCCAGTTTCTTGCTATGATAAACATCTGGTCTGAGAAGAAGCACAGTGCAGCTCAGTTTCTGTATCATCCGTTTTTGTTTTTTTTCTTGTGTGCAATTTGTTCTCTTACTGTCTCGAATGTAAACTGAACTGTGACTTTAAAGTGGAAATCAACCAACATTTCTTGCCAAAAATGTTTTATGTGATCACTAGTCTAAACATGACATTCTGCTTAATATTAATGAAGCAAAATCCAGCCATCTCAAGGGTGGCCATTTTGCCACATTAATATTGACCGTAGATGACATCAGTGTTGCTCAGCGCTCGGGCAACAAGCAATCACAGCTCATCTGTTTTCTGAAGCTGAGCTGTCATTGGTTGTTAGCTGAGACCTGAGCAACAGTGATGTCATCTTAAGTCGACAGCAAGTGGCAAAATGGCCGCCCTCTGAGATGGATTAAAACGGCTGAATTTTGCTGCTTAGCTCATATTCCACAAATGTAATATTAATCAGAATGTCATGTTTATTAATGAGGTCAAATGTAACATACCATTTGAAAGTTTTACTTCCCCTTATTTCTGTGCCTGCACAGGTGGCAAGCAACGGAAGATTGCCGTTGTCCAGCCAGAGAAACAGTAAGAAAATTTCTCCCAAGAAAGTTGAATTCTGTTGGAAATTCTGATGTGGCTGATTTATTTTTTTTGTCTTTTCCACACCACAGATTGGCGCCCTTTCACCCTGTGGAGCCACCTCCCGCCAATCACTGCCAGCCTGCCCCCAACGACGCAGGTAACACACAAGTGGACGAACGAAGGAATGAATGTTGACACGCTTATTTTCCTAAGATGGAGGTTGCCGTCTGTCTGAGGCAGAGAACAATTGAATGTCGACGACGATGTGAAGAGGAAGTGCTTGTGTGACTATTTTGCGTGTAGTGGGAACCACACGCCCACGCAACACGCAGCTCGAAACACATCCTCTCTTCATATTACCTTGACTTTGTGTTGAATGTGTTACATGACTTATTTATGCCCCATTTCAATGAATTGAGACTGTTTGTTTGTTGTTGTAAGAGAAAAAGGCACTGCTAAAAAAAAAACAGTGATGATGGAACAGCAATTAATATTATTATGACTTCATTTAATAATATTAGGAGTGTCAGGCGATTAATATTTTTAATCGTAATTAATCACATGACTTCAATAGGTAGCTCACGATTAATCAAAATTTTTTCCAATAAGTTTCCACACTTGTTTACATAAAAGGCGGCAAGTTACATAAAACTAATAGAAATATATCTGCATCTTTTATTCATTGATACAGTAATTTCATAATAATTCAAAAAAATTAGTTAAAATTAAAAAGATGTACTGTAAAAAAACGAGTGTGATTTTGATTTGTGTTGAGGTCATATTTCTGCCACTTGATGGCATAATTGCACTTGAAAGACATTCGTGACAGCTCAGTGCATTTTTCTTTTCATATTACGAGCTAGCTAATCTTTAACATGAAGTAATTTGTGGAATTCTGCACATTTTTAAACTGTAAACTACAACTTGACCACAGTCTCCACAAATATATGTGTTATTATTACATTTATATTTTGATGTGGATGCGTCTGCTGCGTTGTGACTGGAATTCCCCCAATACAGTCTTTCCAAGTGAGGTGCGCTCATTAAAAATAAACAATTGGCGGCATCTAAATAGTTAGTGGCATTAAAGTAACTTTAAATGAACACACAAATTTTGACACACTAAATTTCAAAGCAAACTAATTTTAGGTGACGTTTTCCTCCCCATATGTCAGCCAACGGACGCTACTGTTGCTCCAAGGTGTTTGTCAACCATCGCTGCTTCTCAGGACCGTACCTCAACAAGGGACGCATTGCTGAGCTGCCGCAGACAGTTGGGCCTGGCAAGTGCACGCTGGTTCTCAAAGAGGTGAGGGAACTGATTACAGTTGTGACAGTTGTTTCTCCTTCATTACTCTGGAGCAATGTTAACTGACCTTCATTGAGCCAAGGCGCATTCTTTACGGAAGATAATTGAATGGCACAAAACATGCACAAAGTCTACTAAAAAAAAAAAATAGGAATCTACTCTATGGAGGACCAAAAATGCCAAACTTAATCAATAACATGGAAAATAAACGTATATAAAAATACAATTAAGAAATGTAATACAAAAAATATTATATTATATTTACATATTAAATTATATATATATATATATATATATATATATATATTATATTATATATATATATATATATATATATATATATATATATATATTATATTATATATATATATATATATATATATATATATATATATATATAACGAAAAAATAAATACTAGTAAAAATAAATACAAAAAAAGACGACTCAAAAAATAAAAAATAATGTGGAAATAAATACAAAATAAAATCAAATATCAATCAATAAAAAGGCTCTGCTCTCATATTTATTTATTTTATGCTGCAGATACATGAAAAGCTTCACGAAATGTTATTCAAATGAGGGGGCGTCCTAAGCGAGTGTTGGGTCAGGTTGGACCTACGCCATTGCAAACTGCCTTTCAATGGTGGAGTGAGTGTTCACTCATTCACACCAAGGAAGTCAGCGAACAAGGAAGTCTCAACTTAAATCTTGTCCACAACTTGCGACTCCAGTTGCTCGACAACTTCACACAACTTCCTGTAAACGAGGTCCATTGATTCTTTTGTGTGTGTGTGTGTGTAATTATTTTTTTTTTGATCAACCAATCGGCAAATAGTTGAACCCAAGACACACTTAGGACCACCCCCTAATTTGAATAACGTCAGGACGCATTTCACGCTGACAGCGTCTGCAGCACGAAATATGAGAGCAGAGCAGTTTTAATTATTGATTGACATTTAACTGTTTATATATTGTATTTATTTACACTTTTTTTTTATATTTCAATTTTTTGAATATTGATTATTTTATTTTAGTTTATTTTTTATTTTTGTTTCATTTTTCATTTTTTATTTTTGTTTATTTTTTATTATTATTATTATTATTATTGTTGTTATTATTATTTTATTATTATTTTGTTTTATTTATTTTTTAAAGGGGTACTTATTTAGCCATTTTTGACAGTCAAAAATTAATATTTTGCCTATAATAAATTTGATATTTTCATTATTTTTCATGTACAATTAGTACCTTTAAAAACACATTTTGCAACTTGCTGCCGACTGAAAATGACATCGCAAGGGCTCAGGTAACCAATCACAGCTCAGCTTGTGAATGTCACATAACCAAACCTAGGAAACAGGTGAGCTGTGATTGGTTACCTTCCTTGTGATGTCAGTCGACACCAAGTTGCAAACTGTATTTTGAAAGGTACTAATTGTCCATGAAAAATAATGAAAGTATCAAATTAATTATAGACAAAATATTAACTTTTTATTGCTATAATGGGCTAAATTAGTGAAGTATCCTTTTAAATGTATTAAATTATTATTTATTATTATGATTTTTTTAAGTCTCCTCCCACATTATGGGGACGGGTCTCGAATAAGCTTCGGCTTCTACCCGTCAGCCCTTCTTTCGGATGTCAATGTTGCAAATGCATTCCTTTTGTTCAAGCCTTCGCCTTGCTGCTAATGCTCACCATCTGTTTGTCTCAAGAATGTTCTTCTCGCTGTGTCGCACTGTAGGCCATGCTGAATGAGACATCTGGGATGGACACTGTGGCCTTGGATTACTGTAGAAGGCTAATTATGTTCTAGCAGCAATGAGATGTTTTTTGTTTTTCCAGCTGAACTCGAAAGCGGGTTTACCCCTCCACGTTTAACAGTGTTCTTTTTTTTCTTTTCTTTTTTAACATCTGACCACGTTAATTAGAACAATCATCATTCAGTTGGAGAAATGTATTTGCTGGCAAAAACCCACATGGATTTGTGTGGTTCTGATGTAAACTGTAATGTGTCCGAAAGGAAAAAATGAATAAACTAAACATTCCAAAGACATGCATGGCAGGTTAATTGGGCGCTCCGAATTGTCCCTAGGTGTGCTTGTGAGTGTGGATGGTTGTTCGTCTCTGTGTGCCCTGCGATTGGTTGGCAACCAGTCCAGGGTGTCCCCCGCCTACTGCCCAGAGCCAGCTGAGATAGGCGCCAGCAGCCCCCGCGACCCTTGTGAGGAATAAGCGGTCAAGAAAATGGATGGATGATTTTTTTAAATACATTTTTGAATTGTATTTTTTAATTTCCGTTTTGGTTGTCACTTTTATTTCTTTATTTTGGCATTTTTGGTCCTCCGTGCTACTAGTCTTGTTGTGTTGTGCGACCCGCAGCTCCTCACCATGCTCATCAACGCCGCCTACAAGCCCGGACGTGTCCTCAAGGAACTGCAGGAGTTGGAGGATCCCAGCTGGGACTGCCAGGAGGAGACCTTGAAAGCCAAGTGAGGACAACATCAGCCAGCCGAGCGAGCGCCCACGCTGCCGTCCTCAGGCTGTCCCCGCTAAATTTGTCCCGTCTCGGGTTCCTCCAGATATAAAGGGAAAACGTACCGCTCCAGCATCAAAATCGTCCGCCTGGCCGAGCTCATCCCTGACTTCTGTCGCAAAGTGTGCGTCAAGCTGCAGTGTTGCCCCAACCTCATCGGCCCCACGCTCGTACCCGAAAAGTGCCCAGAGAGCTGCTTTGTTCAGACCAAAACCAAATACAGTGAGTGGCGGCGTCGCTGGAAATACTTTTGTTTCAACTGCACTTTCTCTGACTTCTACTTCGGGAGGAGATATTGCAGTCAGCAAGAGCGCGCTCATAACTCAAACATGTGACTGTTAGCGTTTTATATTGAAATGATTTGCACGTACCAGCCACCCAAAAAAAATTGTAATTTGTTTTTAATAATTAAAAAAAAAAATTACATGTTAAATACTAAAACGGCGTATT
Source organism: Festucalex cinctus (assembly GCF_051991245.1). Classification (NCBI taxonomy): domain Eukaryota; kingdom Metazoa; phylum Chordata; class Actinopteri; order Syngnathiformes; family Syngnathidae; genus Festucalex; species Festucalex cinctus. The sequence continues at coordinate 9,541,989 of NC_135426.1, forward strand.
AGTATATATATATATATATATATATATTTTTTTTTTTTAGCGAGGGGGGATAATATTCTGAGGAAAAATTGCCACTTAACTAAAATTCAAAAAAGTTCGTTAATGAAATAAAATAAAACCTAACAGCGTTGATTTCCATTTGTGCAGTTTTAGCACCCCCTGGTGGCTAGTTTTAGTTTAGTTTTTAGTTTGTTTGGCCCTTTATATTTTTAAAATCAGAATAATAATGGTCAGATGAAGGGGAATGTAATATGCTTGTGAAGTGAGTCAATATGTGGAGGGACTCAATGTGTGCTTGCATTAGCAAGTAAGTGCCTCAATATAAATATATATATATATATATATATATATATATATATATATATATATATATATATATATATATATATATATAATATTTTTATATTTTCTTTGTTGCATTGTGCAAGAGCATATTGTGGGGGTTTTTTCCTAGTATGAGCTCTTTTAAAATTTTATTTTATTTTTTTACAATATTGTGACCTTTTTTGTATTGCCAACCTCCCCATAATATTGTGATAATTATTTAATCATGACCTAAATATCGTGATATCGTATTGTGATGTTTGGATATCGTTACATCCCTAATAAAAACTAACAGAACCACCCTGAAAACTACTTAAAACGAACGAAATTAAAAAAAAAAACTCAAAACAAAATCAAAACTAACTAAAATGACAAAAAAATAAAACTATAATAACCCTGGTCCTAATAACGCCGTCGTACATTTAAAAAAAAAAAAAGTCTACCATATGGTACTAAGTTTAAAAAAACAAAACAAAACAGAAATTACATGTTAATACAATATAAAGAATTAAAATACACACAAAGAACCTTTCACAACTGACTAAGTTGGATTAATATTAGTCATTTGTTGCAAACGATGCTTCGATACAAGTACAAAGTGCGAGCGAGTCTGTTTTCCACCTGTTCTGTTTGTTGTTGTTCTAAAACGGTGACTTTTTGTGTGTGCAGCATATTACTACGGGAAGAAAAGGAAGCTGCCTAAGCCACTTGGAGGCGACGATGCAGCAGCTGCAGGAGAGCCACTCAAACCGAAGCGCAAGAAACGGAAAAGCATCTTTGTGCAGAAGAAGCGGCGCTCTTCCGCCGTGGATCACAGCGCTGCCGGCTCAGCTCAGGTTTGACCTCAACTTGCCGCCAATTTGCGGGACAATCTCGCTGACTCGAACTTTCCCGTCCTGCGTCAGGAAAGCGAGGAGGACGTGGCGTCGCGGTCGGGCAGCGAGGCCACCAGCTCGGAACCCCGCGACGATCTGACTGACGCGTCCTCGGTGGAGACGAGCGTGGCCCGCCCGCGCCGCGCCGCAGCGTTGCGCAAGGCCGAGACGACGGCGGCGGGCGGGAACAGTACCGCCGCCGGCAGCCAGGAGGGGCCGGAGGGGCAGCGGAGGTTGACGCGTCAGCAGCTCAGCAAGTATCAAGCACCCAAAGAAGACGCGCAGGTGACAGAAATGCGTTGGTGTTTTTTTTTGTTTTTTCTGAGGCGACCACCTCCAGATTCAAAATGTAAATACAACGCAGGAGGAGGAGGAGCCCCTCGTTCTGGACAGAAACCCTTTGGAGTGGAGCGTACAGGAAGTGGTCCAGTTCATCAACTCCACTGACTGCGCGTCGTTGGCCAACATCTTCCAGGAGCAGGTGAGCCAACGTGCCCATTCACGCGCTCTGTTATGGAGGACCAAAACTGCCAAAATTCAAAATAAATAAATGACAAGGTGAAAGTGAAAATAAATATTAAAAAATATATATATAAATGGAAATCCGTTTTTATTTTCACTTTTAGTCATTTATTTATTTATTTAGTCATTTATTTATTTATTTGGTCATTTATCTATTTAGTCATTTATATATTTATTTACTTATGTATTTATCTATTTATTTAGTCATTTTTTTATTTGGTCATTTATTTATTTTGAATTTTGGCAGTTTTGGGCCGTACTGCCAAGTCGAAATGTTATTCAAATTGCTAAATTGGGGTATGAACGAAACGTTTTTTGAGTTCCAATATTTTTCAACAACCCAAGGAGGCAGTCCTAAGCGTGTCTTGGGTTGGACTCCACCGTTGCAAACTGCCTGTCATTGGTCCAGTGAGCAAAACTTCCTTGTTCGCTGAGCTGCTCACTTTTCTTCCCTTTGCTTTCTAGGACATCGATGGCCAGGCCATGCTGCTGTTGACGTTGCCCACCGTGCAGGAGTGCATGGACCTGAAGCTCGGGCCCGCCATCAAACTCTGCCACCACATTGAGCGCGTCAAGGTGGCTTTTTACAGACAGTATGCTAACTGACCCCCGGATTCTTCTTCTTCCTCCCCTTGCAAGAAATGTTATCCAAAGCTGTGATAGAAATGTCAAAAACATGCAGGAAAAAGCTCTGAACACACAAACTCCAACTGACTTTTTTTGTTTGTTGAATCGATTTCCATTTAATTTATACACAATTAAGCAGCCCTTTAGTGAATGTGGACTATTTATTGCCAGGCTTTCTGCTTTATTTACTTTTCTCCAGGAAGCTCTTTTGATTTTTTCCACATTACAAAAATGTGCTCCTGTTGCTAGCTGCGTGAACTCCAACTGACTGCTGTTGTTCGTTCATCTATGCAAATGTCTTGTTTGCTGATATTTTGATAAGCAAGAAAATAAATTTCTATCAATTTGTAGCATGTTTGTCCTGTTGAACAACTACTAGTTAGTACCTTTTGTTTTTCTTTCTATTTACCTGGAGCTATTATAGGATGTCAAACAAGCTCTCCTTTTTGTTGCCTGGCAACCTCTCAGACAACCTTTTTTTTTTTTTTTCTACAAGATAATCGAGACCAGAACTAAGAAGTGGGCGCTTAAATTTTTTTTGTCCATGTTAATATCGAACATAAAAACGTTTGAGTGCTAAATTAGGGTATGAACAAAACATTTTTTGAGTTCCAATATTTTTCAACAACCCAAACTCATTCCACTGACAGCTCATCAGCAAACTCTGGAGAAGCCTGACAACGATCTTCACCTGCTTTAGAATATGGAGACATGGAAAACAGGCTCGATAGTGTGCCCCCAGGACCAGGATTGAGAAACACTGCTCTCAGCCATTGGGTTCAAAAATTAAAGGGGAAGTTAACGTAAAAATTATGGCTTGGGTGCAGTACCACATGTCCTCAGCTGATGGCGCCCTCCCAAAAGGCTCATTTATAATTGTTCAATAATGTGATAAAAACAATAAGAGTACCGTTATAAGACGCGCATCATTAAAGCGCCAGGGAAATATAGTTCAACAAAAATCGTTGAAAATCCATGTGGGTGGGTGGTCAATCAAAGTCGTGAAAGTTTAGAGGAAAACCGAGAAGCAACTGAGATATGATGAAATACTGCCCTCTTGTGGATGACTAGAGTAACTACATTCAGGTTGGGATAAAACAATAAGCGTGCCATTGTAAGACGCGCATCATTAAAGCCACCAGGAAAATATAGCTAAAAAAAAATCGTTGAGAGTCCTTGTGGGTGGTCAATCAAAGGCGAAGTGAAAGTTTAGAGGAAAACGAAGAAGCAGCTGAGATACGATGCAATACTGCCCTCCTGTGGATGATTGGAGTAAGTACATTCAGGGTGTGGAAGAGGACTGACTTGTTCATGGGCTGTTAATATATAAAACAATCGTTGGCTCAGTTTTGAGTAGATTACACAGCTGACTACCAGAATGTGGATGCGACAATTGAAAGTAATGCCCTTAAAAATACTAAATAAAAGAAAGTATCTGATGGTGTTTATGGCAGGTGAGAGGTGGGAAGGGGTGAAGGTTGGGGGTTGCTCATGAGCACCTAGTTCGGATTACAAGTGTACACATCACCTGCATTTATTTTCGCCAATCGCACGCTGACTAAATGGCCCAATGGTAAAAGACAACGACTGCCATCCCGGTGGTACCGCGTGCGATCCACGCTCTCGCCCTCATTTTCAATAATTTGAGAAATAATCCCATAAAATCAGAAAAGACTGGAATCGCACCCGGGTCTGCGGAGGGCCATTTGCGGTAACCGAAACCTTTGTTACCTAAACCACTCAACCAGTTTCGGCGACAGGAAACCTGGATCTTACCGCATTTGCAGGGTTCATATACTGATGTGGAAATCCTATAAATACTTAAGATAAAACGCCGAACGCCTTCAGTCATCATGGCCGAATGGTATAAAACTTTGCCTCCGGTTCAAGTGATCTCGGGTTCGATCCTCGCTTGCGCAGCCTCGTACTACATAAACATATATGACGAAACCTAAAGGTTGCAGTAAGCGAGGATCGAACACGACAACAAGTAAACCGAAAGCAATGTCGTATACCATTCGACCATCTCGGCTTTGAAGACTTCTGGATTTTCGTTTCTATTCATAGAATTAGCGGTTGTAGTTTGGCTGCCATTCATTACTCTAAGGCATAATTACTACCTATAGGAGACGCCGCACCAAGCGAAGTTGGGTGAATGGTTAATGACACGGTCTTTGGTGCAGAAGAGCAGGGTTCGATCACGGCAGCAGCCACTTCACATTTTCATGATTCTGTATCTCAGTGCAGTTGAAAGATTTTTTTGGAGGGGACTCTTTGTTAAATAAAGCTTTAAAAAAAAAAAAAAAAAAAAAAAAAAAAGCGCAGGTGATGACGTTACCAAAAACCTATATAAGCTGTGCCTAATTGAACGCTCGGTCTTTCGTTTCTTCACCAGCCTGACAGCATCACGTCGACACCGTCCGCCTGCTGTTCTTCACTCATCTATATAAGGTGACCAAAAACTTTGACAAGAGGTTTGTTTTAAGTTTCTTTTTAATCTCGTGGTTGTAACTTTTATGTTCACATTTTCAGCGTGCAAACATCTTGCGGGCTAAAATGTTTGCTCGATCGCGGTCAACTAACGTCAACCGCGTACACGAACTCATTTGACATGTTTGGCAAAAAAAATAAAAAATGCTCGCTTTATGTAAAGTACGTACTTGTTAAAACTTTTAAACGCCTAAACGGTGCTTGGAAACGGCAAATCTTGAATAACACGACGTACTTTTTAACTAACTCACCTTTTCCCTGGAGAAAAGTACAGTTTGGCAGAAGGTAGGTTGCCAGCGTTTGTACTTTATACATTGACAACTACAATAGAATCACCTCTCGACATAATTTTAATTTGTCCACAGTTTTGCATCTTGACGTGAACGACTCTCCTTGAAGGTTGCATACTTGCTCTGTCTATCTATTCTCCCTCCACAGGCTAAATATGCTTGCATGTTTTAAGTTAACTATGTAACCGTCCGTGTCTTTCAGCCCAGCCACTGACACGATTTCCAGCTTAGACCTGTTCTCGTCACTGGTGAGACAAACTCATACATGTTAAAATGTGATATCATGTTTTAATTGGTTTCCAACAAATGGTGAAAATGAGCTACAACATGCTGAATGCCAACAGGAGGCTTCCATTGATACATTTCAGGTGGGAACACATAACAAGCATAAATGTGTAAATTTCTAATGGCCAGGATGACAAAATGTTGTGCTGTACACTACCTCATTAACTCCACCTTGCCAGGCTTCTTGAAAAACAAGTTGACAGTTTGGCCTCATGTAGTTGCCATCGACAAGGCTGAAGGAGGGTAAGGACATGTCAGGTGACTTGCACTGACCATTACTGACATGATGTTTTTTTGTGTGCATGCAGGTAAAAACTGCAGCATGACTTGAAGCAGAGCTGCCTGAGGAACAAGAATTTCATGGCTGACATTTGCTAAACACATTTGAACACCTGTTTTTGTAGTTTGCCCCAAAGCCGCATTGAACTGCGCCTCACTCTGACCCTCAAAGGTACATTTACCTTTTTGTGATGATGCATTAACGTTGGTTTTCTTCTGCTTATGTCCACTAGGTGGTACCAAAGCATCGCTGGGCCCTGGGGAAGCTCAACCACTCCTGGGAGGCTTCCTGTCTTGAATTTGTCATCACGGAGAAACTGCCTGGCCAGCAAGATCCTGCACCTGTTGGGGGTGGGGGCAAGACTAACATGTACATTGGCGTCATTGCTGCTGATTTATTTATTCTCTCTTCCCCATAATAAAGTGACGTAGAAGCTGGACTGGTCTGAGTGCTCTGTCAATGGTGTTACTGAAATGTCTTCATGGTCATCTTCATGTGAATGCAGCTGCGTCATCACTGACAGTCCCAGAAACAACTCGCAGGTCCTCTTCTGCACTGGTGGGTTTAAGCTTGGGTCAAATATTTGCTACAGTCAAAAATATTTTTAACGCATCGTAAAGTCCACTTCACCGGGCACTGACTGTTCAACACTTGTTTTCTTGGTGCTGCATTGATGCCATCAGCTACAAGAAGTTGACACAATTGACGTTAAGCTGTGAATGTCGTTTGGTTGGCGAGCTTGTCTTCTGATGTTTTTCTGCAACAGGCGCAGAGGGATATGGCAGGCTTCCTGGCGCTGCAGCTGTGAGCGATTGGCCCAGATCCCAGACAAGTTGTCAGGTCCCCTTCTGTGCTGGTGGATTTCATCACATTTCAAAAACATCTGCGGTTGACTTGACTCACTGTCGTTTTGCCTTAGGTCCACACAATCTGCTCCTGCTGGCTCATTTCACCTGGTGACAAGGAGACAGCAATCAAGTCATCCAACTTACACTTTTTTTTTTTCTTTTTTAAATTGTCAACATGTACTCTGCAAAAAAAATAAAGCTGTCAAAATGCATGTTTTCTGAACTTTTTTTTGAAAGTATTTTTTCAGTTTGCCACTTAAAGTGTACGCTACGAAAAAAAAAAAAAAAAAAAGAGTTGACAGACTGCATCTATTCTAGTAACCAAACCTTTTGAAATGTATCTTGTAAAACAAAGGGGTGTGTTCAAGTTGCATGTAGGTGGGGTTATGCAAATTACTGAACAGGAACCAATCTGATTGGTGCTTCCTTTAGTCATGCCAAAAACTGATTGGCTGGCTTCATAAGTGGGTGGAGTTTATGCAAATTTCTTTGGCTAGATATTTGCATAAGTGGGTGTGGCTATGTAAATTTGGCAACATACCCATCTGGGGAAGGAAAAGTGGGTGTGGCTATGCAAATTAATTTGCATACTGCCAGCCAATAGGTTAATTCTGAGAGGGCGTGGTCAGTTATGCAAATTAACTCAGACTTCTTCCTGAAGTGGGTGGCGCTACGTCCATTCATTTGCATGTTGAAGTTTAAAGGAAGGCTCCTTTAATTTTACATGTATGGCTTGATCGGCAGTAAATAGTTAGTTTAGCTACGAAAAATGCATAAGAGCTGAAGAATACACCCTTATATTGATTTATTTAACTTTTCTTCAACATAGAAGTACTTCCGTGTTGGAACGCCCCCGAGTGGTGACGTCACTAGTGTGTATACTCTCTTGGCGAACAGTAGTTCACGCAGACATAACAACGAGGAGGACACAAACTGTCACTTGTGCCTTTGTGTATTGCGAAATTTTGCAAGGCGTCGGCAAGGAAAAACCCGCGAGACCCCCCTAAAAAAAAAAAAAAAAAAAATAAAAAAATAAAAATAAAAATAAAAAAAAAACACTTGAGTAGACAATGGTTTGTTTGCTAAGTGCTGTCAACCTCCCGGCAAGGACAAGCAGGCGCGTGTGTGCAGCGAACATTTCAGGCATGAGGACTTCGAAAATATGTTACAATTTGAGATGGGGTACGCCACACGCCTAATACTAAAGCCCAACGCAGTACCGAGTATCTTTAAAGAACCAGACGTGGGAAATAATCCAGCCGATGGAGGATCTCTGGCGGCTATTTCCGCAACTGCTAGCAACACGGAGCCTTCACTGTCACCAACAGCCGGCACAAATCGAGTCCCTACCTACGGCCACTGAAAGATCTCGGAGAAGCGAAGCAAATTTAAAGCGAAAGGTAGGCATGTTTCGTTATTATACTGCACGGACTGTTTTATTTCATAATTCATTTGAGTGTGAACATCGTCAAGTACGGGGACGAGGACGTTATGTTTTATTAGCTCGTAAGTTGTTTATACTTCACAAATTGACCATGTTCATAATCTTATTTTACCAAAAAATTTATAGAATGTGGATTAGTGTCATTATCATGTGTCGTGTGCGACGTACTACATTTGTGTTCTGTCCCGCTGTTCTTCCTGTGGTAACCAGCCTAGGTAACGGCGTCTCGCATTTCCTTACTTCATTCTGTCTATAAATAAACACGGTTAATACACAACCTTCTTGCAACCTTTCGTTTACATCATCGGGACGCTACGCAAAAAAAGAAAAGAAAAAAAACAGCTAGGGGAGGTTGGGCGCTGTAACGATGATACATTTAATTTTACTATTTTTTCTTTTTCCTGAAATAGTTCGTCAGTTCCACACGTTTTGCATTGCTCGTGCTGTGTGTCACGTTACCTGTTGGATATTGGCAGTTGAGATTGTCCGCAAGGAACCGATCCTCGAGTTCTTTCATTTCCAGCCAGCACACATTCATTAGCGGATTGTCCATTCCTGTGCAGCTCCCGCACCACCCCCCCGCCTGATTCACTCGTTCGTTAAAGTTTATTTTGTGCCCGAAAAGACCATCTGGCGCCACAACTTTCACATCCAAGGCAGACTTTCCTTCGGTAGGGTTATTTTGTCGTGTTGGATCGAAGCGATAAGGTTTAATCCTTCCGGGTTTGACGCTAGATGCACGGCTGCGTTGCATAGTGCTTCCATAGTGTAGCGTTTACACACTAGTGACGTAAACATCCGGGTTATTTAGTCACGTGTAACAAACATGCCGGCGTTCGATTCATTTTAACATCGGTTTAAAAGTTATTAAATGTACATAAAAAAATAATCACGTCACCAAATTAATTATTGAAAAAGTAGCAACTTTTTGCTGCTAAAAATGGATCAATAAGTAAAGTGTTCCTTTAATAATAGCAAAAAAGCATTTTTTTGGGCCTTTAATGGATTGCTAGTGGATTGTTCAGGTTGTTCTTGAAGATGTTTTGGCCTCTGGTCCCAGCAGGCTTCCTCGATTCATGCTCAAAATCGCGCCATCTGGCCTTGAAAATGAACCGAGAAAGCCAGCTCGGATGTGAGGCCAAAACATCTTGTAGAACAACCTGAACAATTCACTTGCAATGACAAATCATCACAATTTGAAAACTCCACGTGCAATTAGAAATAAACACAGAGACACTGATTCCAGTTGAACAATATATTTGACTTCAGACAACCAGTTTTTTGGACTCAGCAATAATGTTGGACTCAAGTTACAAACACCGTTTGACAGGCTGTACATGGATGCAGCAGCACACGACAGCATGTTGTGTGTGATGTCACATGAGCACAAGCGACCATTCTCTACATGGGACAAAACACAACAAACACACCAATAGACGAACATTATTCAATGATTCTGGAGATGTGCCAATACTATTATTTTTATAAGTGGGCAAAAGTAACATCGATTGTTTTATTTCAAAATACTTTAGTGTTATTTTGCCAAACATTTTCAATCATTTGAGCACAACAATGTCATTTAATTAAGCACATGTTCCCAAGCATTGAATGATGTTCTGCTGTGTGTCAAGCAGAGGTTAAAGCGCACTGACAAATGGCTTAGTGACATCACATTCCTGAAGCACACAACATTTGCCTTCAAATAGCGCACACACCTGTCCTTGAGCAGCTTGCTGTCAATGTAGCACAGACCCATCCACATGTCTTCAAGTCTTGAGGCTGTTGGCTGCGTGTTCATCCAAAACCTCCTCCATCCTGTCAGGAAACAAAAACAAAAAAGGAGTCAGTCATGCTCATTCACATCAAATTACTCACAACATTTTGGGCTCGCTAAGTCAAATGCTACCTAGCTCAACCAAAACAAAAATAAACAAAAAAGACCTGACAGTGAGTAAGTAATGATGCCGAAATGTCATTAAAGTGCCTCAGTTAAAAATCATTAATAAAGGTTAGCATGTGCAATCATCCGTAAAAGCAGAATTTTTTTTTTGCAATATTTTTTTTTTTTAATCATTTCTAAGTGCATTTAAGAAATAAGAGAATGTACCTAATATTTGGACAATTTGGACACTTGATTAGGTACACTTGTGGGGTATTGACTGACACCTCATGAATTGTCTAGCTACTAGGGGTGTGAATTGCCTCGTACATGACGATTCGATTCGTATCACGATTCACAGGTCACGATTCGATTCGATACCGATTAATCCCGATACGAATTTACAAGTCAATTGTTTTCATTCAAATTTAGAAAATACTAACCAGTAAACTTGTAGAGTGTAAGATTTGTATGAAAATGTATTATTTATTTATCTGAAACTTCAGTTTTATACAGGTTGTAATCTGTTTCATGGTTGAACAGCATTAAAATAAAATATTAAGGCTTAATGTTCCGTTCAAATAACATTCTTCCATGCTTAAGGTGTGAAGCCTAACCTGAAGTAAGACGTTTTGTTGAATATTTTTCCATTAAAAATGGAAGTTTAAAAATCGATTCAGCCACCTATTGAATCGATTTGAGAATTGTGCGATGTAGTATCGCGATATATTGCCGAATCGATTTTTTTAACACCCCTACTAACTCCTAGGGGTGTTAAAAAAAATTGATTCGGCAATATATCGCGATACTACAGCACGCAATTCTCGAATCGATTCAATAGGCAGCCGAATCGATTTTTTAACATCCATTTTTGATGGAAAAATATTCAACAAAACGTCTAAATTTCACACCTTAAGCATGGAAGAAAGTTATATTAATGGAACATTAAGCCTTAATATTTTATTTCAACGCTGTTTAAACATGAAAAATGTTACAACCCGTTTGTTAAATACAGTAGCTTACAGTTATAAGACTGAAGTTTCAGATCAATAAATAATACATTTTCATACAAATCTTACAGTATACATGTACAAGTTTACTGAATGGTATTTTCTAAATTTGAGTAAAAAAAACGCAACAATCGACTTGTAAATTCATATCGGGATTAATCGGTATCGAATCGAATCGTGACCTATGCATCGTGATACGGATCGAATCGTCAGGTACTAGGCAATTCACACCCCTATTAGCTACTATCCAAACCTGTATACATTAGCCAAGACAACAACTTGGGTGTACCTAACAATTTGGCCATTTTGGAAAGTCATTCGTTACATGAGCACAACCAAAAACCAACTGGCCGACCCATCTCTCTATAGGCCAAACCCAATTCATCGACTGAACAACACTGCCACATGTGGAACCAGACAACAAGTACATCATTCAATGCTCTGAGACATGTGCTTTGAATATTTATTTTATTTTTTTTGTACAAATAGTATTTATTTGAAGTAGGCAACATAATCAATCTAATTGAATTTAAAAAAATAATTTGTTTTATTTTGCCATCTTATTTTAAACTTTTTCTAAATGTATTCTTCAGTCGTTTGGGCCACGCCAATATGATTTTAATAAAGCACGTTCAGAATCATTGAATGTGATTCTGGTGTGTGTCCAAGTACATCAAGAAGAAGTCAAAGTTCACTGACAAATGGCTAAGTGGCATCAGACACACCTCAAGCACACAGCATGACACTTTTGACTCAAAAAAGTACACGTACCTGTCTAAAAGCAGGTTTCCAATTGCATGGTTGAAGCGCAGACCCATCCATGTCCCAAACGGCCTCCATCATGTCAAGAAAACAGAAACGGAAGCAGTCAGTCATGCTCATTTGCATATTGTAGGTGTCAATTTGCATAAAACACTTGGCTTTCAAACAATTGAAATACTCTTAAATATCACGTCACTACTTCCTAAATATCATATTATTGAAGTTTTGACGACTTGCCGTCAATTGATGATTTTTCATAGAATACAAGTGATACGTGCAGTCAGCAAGCAGGTCCGTGCAGTCCAACCTAAGCCACTTCTCCACCCGCTCGCTCCTCTCTGCTGACTCCACCCTTCTCACGCCCATCGCCCGCACAAGACCGAGCCTTCGCCGCTGCTGTCCCGCCCTCTGGAACTTATGTGGCATTCGAGGATGGTCGGAAGTCGGACATATCAGTTGTGGGGGTTTTTCAGTCCTGACCTGAAAACGTTAGAGGCGAAAGTAAACAACCAAAATGTCGATAGTGATATATATATATATATATATATATATATATATATATATATATATATAAAATTTATTTATTTTGATCCTCAAAACTCATTTTGACATTCAGCAAACTTATCTACTCGCAATTTTGCTTCATTTACTGTTTTTATCTTATTTCGTAAGCATTCCATACAGTTTAGTAGTTTACCGTGGAATGGAATGCTTATGAAATAAGGTAAAAACAATATATGAAGCAAAATTGCGAGCAGATAGGTTTGCTCAAGGTCAAAATGAGTTTTGAGGACCAAAATAAAAAAACAAAACAATTTATCACTATCCGCCATTTTGGTTGTTTACTTTCGCCTCGAACGCTTTCAGGTCGGAACTCGGAAAAAAAACAACTGATATATCCGACCATCCTCGAATGCAGCAAAAGTACACCGACTTCACCGACGGACTACAATGTGACGTCACTCTACAATGGCGACCCCTTTGGAAACACAGACTGTGAATGAACATCTTACTCGAGTATAAAACTAGATAACTTTCTTCATTCATAACTATCCAATATACTCCACGTAACACAACGTACGTGACAGTGCACCGTTATCTCCCTGCATTAAATTATACGGTGAACTACTGAACTGTATGATATACTTATGAAATAAAATAAATGCAATAAATGAAGCAAAATTGCAAGAAGCAAGTTTGCTGGAGGTCAAAATGAGGATATATAAAAAAGCAATTAATCACTATCCACAATTTTGAGTGTTTACTTTCGCCTCAAAGGGTTTCTATAAATCAGAACTGGGGAAAAACAACTCCGATAAATTCCGACCATCCTCGAATGCAGCACCAACTAATCCCGCAAGGTATCAGGAACACTG